>NC_063347.1:16503636-16529015 GCF_021869965.1 Rhincodon typus
TAGCAGCAAAACGGCATGACAAACTCTCTTTAATATTGGTACACTCAGACAGTGAAGGCCGTCAGTTTAACTGGGACAAGGTAACCATAGTAGCCCAAGCCAAACATAGATACGCACGGGAATTCCTAGAGGCATGGTTCTCCACCCATAACACAATCAACAAACATATATAATTGGACCCCATATACAAACCCATACAGATCAAAACTGGAAATGACAGTACTCAGCATAATGGACTAGACAGTTTAAATTCCAAGCGGAGTAGCATAACATCACTTCATCGGAGGCCCCACTGATGATGTCACCTAGCACAGTGATGAAATGTCTCAACAAAAACAAGCCAGCTCAGAGAACAAGTCAACAACCTCACCCATAGCCTGAGCTACACATATTTGCCAAAACTTTAAACTTAAGGTTCTGTTACTAATTTTTTTACCTAGCGCACCAAATGCTAGTTGCAGGACCACATCCCCTTCCTACTTAAGCCATTAATACCAAGGTGGACCACAGCTTTTGGCTGTTTACCCACCCCAAGAATTCTGTCCTGCTTCCAGTCTGTGGTATCCTTGACCCTGGCACCAAGCAGGCAACATACCATCCTGGAGTCATGTCTAAATGACAGAAACATCTGCCTGTTCCCCTAAATAATGAATGCCCTATCTTTATTCCTTTTCTTTTCCTCTTCCTCCCCTACTATACTGCTGAGCCACTCAAGTGCCATAAACATGGCTCTAACCACACTCCCTTGAGGAACAACTGCCCTCATTAGTTTTCAAACTGGAAAACCAATTTGTGAGCAGCATCCTGGGAACTCCTGCGCTACCTGCCTGACACTCACCTATTCCCGTTCTGCATTCAGGTCCTTGAGCTGTGGTCGGAAAATCTCTCCAGTACGGTATTTGCGTAACTCTCAACCTCATGGATTTGCTCAGTGATTCCGGCTGCTGCCTAAGCTCTGAAACCCGAAGCTCAACCTTCTGGAGTTGGCAGCACTTGCTGCACATGTGTTTGTCTGGGAAACCAGTAGGGCCTATATCTTCCCACATGTTACAGGCCATACATTCCACTCAACCAGGCCATGCTGCCATTCCTCAACTTTACTTCTCTTAAGTTAACTTTATTCTGCTTTGGTTATTACTTATGTTACTTTTTTATATTGGTCCTGACTTGCCCTTATTCCTAAAGAAGCAGCTGCTTCTTTAGAAATAATATACTTTTCTAACAAGGCAGTCCCTAATAGCAGTTTCTTACCAACTAATGAACCTTTCAGGAAAGAGTAGAAGAAAAAGAATACACCTTTTCCCCACCCTTCACCTAATTCCCCATTCAGCACACTTCTTGCAGTAAACCTTACTTAAAGTCCTTTTTTCCCTACTGTGAATGAAATTCCCAGATATACTTATTTGGCCTCTGTATCTGTCTCACTCTGGCAAAGTCTATTTCACATTGACCATGCATTCTTATGGCACCTAACTTATCACTGAATAGATGAATGCACTTTCAGATATAAACCACCATCCACAACATACTGTACACACAAATGAGCAGCAAATATCTGCTACTCACATGTAATTATTTCCAAGACTATTTTTCTGCCCAGTCATAGGACAGTTATCATGATGGAGACAGCAAGGGCAGTTGCAAGTATAGTGTTAGACTTTAATAAATTTCTCACAAATATTTGCAACTAGTTTAGAGCAAAGAATAAATCATTAGAGTGCTCAGGGATCTAAACCAACTAAAGCTATATAAATCAAATCTGAACAGTTTAGTAAATAGCACACTGGTGATGCAACGTATTAGTTGCTCTGAGAATTACAAAATCAGAAGGTAATTGCAAATGAGGAAGTTATACAGGTGGCTCCATTTGTTAGGTATTTCTGTCTCTCAGCGCATGTTAAACTTGATCGATGATTGACGTAGAGTAGGGTAGATGATATATTTAAATTCAAGCCTCTTGTGGCTATAGAGTTGGTTTCTGGAATAGAATAGCAATAACATAATACAACAGTTTTGATTTATTCATATAAGGATCTTATACTTTTCAACAGCAAGTCCTACACATTTCAGCTGTGCTATGGGTAAATTTCATTGACATGACATGTATGATAGATACTGGCAGGGCCACATTAGTCATTCTTGGGATCAATGGGTTTTCTATGTGTCCACCCTCATAGCACAACTATTCCCTGCCACTGATCCCTACATAGCTCTAACATCCATTAACTGATTGTCTAATTTTGTCCTCTTTGGTTTTAGTGTAATCCTGGTTTCATGACAGATTGAGCCTCCTTCAATTGTCTCCCCACTACAGGCACCAGATGCAACATACAGTGCAGTTGTGATGATCTGACCACAGACTGATAAATGTTACCAGTAACCCCCCACCTCATCACTATCTGTTGGAATTCACACAATGGGGAAGGGACACAGTTAGCTTTATGGGTGACAAATGCTTATCTCTCTTTATAGAACCCCCTAACACTAATGCCACTGGGCCTTGTGCTGACAATGCTCTGGATACAGGTTGGGTGATTATTACTTATGTGGCTTTGTTGAACCGCCAGTAAAACTCCAGCTTGAAACTGGCCTGATTATATTTTTTACAGACCTTTGGGGAATAATGGATGATTGAAAATACAGATATCCCTAACAATGATAGAAAGAAAGTGGGAAAAATTGAGAAAGAAAGAACTTACTTGCATTTATATTGTGCCTTCCAGAACCTCACAATGTCCCAAAGTGCTTTGCATCCAATCAAGTATTATTGAAATGTCGTCACTGTGAAAAGAAACACTTTGGTTAATTTTGCAAAGCAATGCCGTACAAATAGGAGTATGATATATGACTTTGGTGTTGGTGGAGCAATTCACTTTGACCAGATCATCAAAGAACATTTCCTTATTCTTGTTTGGACAGTAAGCTGGGACCTGTTAAGGCAGCCTGAGAGGGTGAACAGAACTTTGATTCTAAGGACTATATCCCTAACTGTGTAGCACTTTTCTGCGTGCTGGTAGTACACTGAAATGTCAGCTGAGATCATGTGTTTGAATTTCTGGAGTAAGACTTGGTATCCAAAGTGACTCAATTAGCGACAGTTATGGTTTACGACTGGAACTAACCTGTATCATCTGTGCCTATCTTGAGACGGAAATTGGTATACACAGAGGTTCTGTTTTCATTGAAATATGCCAATGTTTACTTGTTTACAGTGCCAAGGCTATATAAATGTAAATACACTGGAAAGATCCTGTACTGAATAGAACATACAAAAGATCAGTGCAATGGCAGTATGTTCATTGAAAAGTTTAGACAATTTGTTGATGAACCTTGATAGACACATGTAGCTACAAGGTAAGTGTATTCTATCTGGATCTTTATTAAAATAGCAGATGGCGGCATGATTATTTACATTGGTATGCACTGCATTGCTGTGATCTCTGCCAGCCACTGCTAGGAGCAGAACGATTGCTTTGATAAGCTGCGCATCATCTGTGCTGATTAGAGGTAAATACTGAGTGTTAAGATGTGGAGAGTAGCTGCAAGGACTCTGGCATTCAGCAATCTTTGAATTCTTGAAGGCATTCTGAAGTCCTTTGGATCATCCGGACAAATTTTTTTTGGGTTATGATACGCTGGTCGGTATAAGAAATTTTTATTAGGAAGAAAGAAGAATGAAATTGAAAAAGAAATACGCTGTTATCTGAAAGCGCTGTGCTTAGATCATCGATGGCATTTGGCTGCTGGCATTTGACTGTTAATCAGGCAAAGATCTAAATGTTTAATTTTTAATTCCAAATGAAAGAAAGCCCCTGGGACTTCGGATAAACATAACATTTGTAAGGCGTATTTGAGAAAAAAAGCAAGATCACTTCTGAAACTTGAACAGATAATACAATTTCATTAGATCTGACTCTCAAATGAAGAGGGCATAGAATTTTATGGAGATAAGTACAACATCTGATCAAATACATCAGCTCCTCGCCCCTCAATCGATTCTTTGAAGATTTTTTTGTCAGTTGTTGTTCAAATAATGTTCTTTAGTCACAGATAATTTGATTGTTCTGTTGGCTTAACACCACAGTTGTTGTTGGTGAGGTGACAAATATATTAACTGATCCATTGAAACATCCTGATATTTTGAAACATCCTAATGGACAGCCGGAGTGATCAAATTTGGCTGTTTTGTACTTACTTTGGAATTCAATACACAAAACTTCAGCATCCTTAACATTTACCCAATTGAATTAGTTTTTAAGAAGCAGGAATCTAAAGGAACTATGGTGATTATAATATAAATTGTGAGAAACAAAACTATATTATGTTGATCTATTCAATATGCTCAAACCTTATTGATTGTTCACTTTTTATTCCAAATTGAATCTGACATAAGTTTACTAAGGAGAAGAAATTTACATGCAGGAAGAGTTAAGGAGTGTGACATGCAGGTTATATTTTTCTGTAGAACTTATAGTCCAGATTAGAATGTTTCTCCACTTTTGCCAAGAATTTCATCCATAAAGATTGGTTTTGCAGCACTATAGGCATTGTAACAGTATTGATAAAATATTTCAACTTCCATCATTTGAGTTTTATTTTTAGGACTTTTGTGGGCTTCAACTATTTCAAAACAGAAATGCACTGAGTCAAAAACTGCTGCAGTAATAACCTGAACCCAGGGTGAATTAACAAGAACCAGTCTGTACTGAAATTAACATGCTTATCAAAAGAGTTGGACTCATACCTGGCACAAAGGAAGATGGTTGTGGTTGTTGGAGATCAGTCATCTCAGCTCTAGGACATCTCTGCAGAAGTTCCTCAGGGGAGAATCCTTGACCCAGTCATCTTCTGCTGTTTTATTAATGACCTTTCCTCCATCATAAGGTTGGAAGTGGGGATGTTTGCTGATGATAGCACAATGTTCAGCAACATTCACGATTCTTCAGATACTGAGGCAGTCCATGTCCAAATGCAACAAGACCTGCAGAATATCCAGGCTTGGCTTAAAAGTGGCATCTAACATTTGCGCCACACAAATGCCAGGCAATGGCCATCTCCAAACAAGGGACAATCTAACCAGCGGCACTTGATATTCAATGGTGTTACCATCACTAAATCCCACATTATCAACATCTTGGGGTTACCATTAACCAGAAAGTGGATTAGCGACATAGACACAGTGGCTACAAGGGCCGGTCAGAGGTGAGGAACCCTGCCATGAGTAACTCACCTCCTCAAAGCCTGCCCACTATCTACAAGGCACAAGTCAGATGTGTGATGGAATACTCCCCGCACACCTGATGTAAGTGGCTAAGGAATAAACTGTTGACATTTCTGTTTTATGTAATGAGCTCCTGGGCCTTTCCAGCCTTTGATCGCTGGGAATACCTACTTGTCCAAGAGTAAAGGTCAGGAGAGATGTCTGAGTGACATCATTGTGCCATCTGTTTTCTTGGAATGACCGCGGTGGGGGGGAGTGGTGGTAGGTAGCATTGATCAGATGTGATGGGGTGTTCTCAGTCATCCATCACGTTGATCAGATTATTTACTTGTTGAACACCCAAGAAAACATGGCTATGGATCCCTGACCACAAGTGGGTCTATGAAGGCCTCAGACATGGTTGGAGACTGCTCTTCTTTCTTCTAAATTCACTCAAATTATTTCACTTCAGTTTGAACTTTCTGGCTGCCAATTCCCATTTTCAGCTTCTCTGAATTTTCTAAAGTGCAAGCTTTAAGGCTTAGTGGACAACCAGGCCTGCACTGAGGCTAGACATAGGCTTTGTTGCTAATTCCAGAGATTTGAGAGCTGTGCTGCTACTGTTTAGCAATGTGCAGCAGCGGGTAGAGCTGGAGGCAAAACAGCTGCCCATTAGCCTTCTGTGAATTATACTCACAGAGACACATATTTATCTGCGAGGAAGAAAATCAGCAAGAACTATCACTATTACTTTTTGAGTTCTCTGCCCAAAGGCGGGTCATACCCACAGTGGCATCATCTGTACCATGGGTGGGGCAAATAGAGCCTTCTTGAATCTACCCCTGTCAGAACAGGGATAGAACTTTGTGATGTTAGCATTAATCTATTCTACACCCATCATCCGGCAAAGTCGACGATCAAAGAGTCTGAGTTGATGTGGGAACACACACTTTCACATGTATTTTGGGAAGTGATGGCACAGTGGTAATGTTGGTGCACTTGTAATCCAGAAATTTAGGCATATGCTCTGGAGTCATAGGTTTATGATAGGTAGTAAAATCTGAATCCAATAAAAGTCTGGAACTTCCCTCTAGGATGGGCATTAAACATTGGCCTAGCCAGTGACACCTTCATCCCATGAACGAATGAAAAAATCCCATGTAACCACTGTCGTTTGTCCTAAAAACTCATCTGGATCACTAATGTCCTTTTGGGAAGGAATTCATTCATCTTTACCTGGTCTGGCTTAGAAGTGGCCCAGACCTACAGCAATGTGATTGACTCTTAATTGTCGGCTGAAATGCCCCTAGCAACCTAGTCAGATTAAGGACAATTAAGGATGCGCAATAAATGCTGGCTCAGTCAGTGACACCAATGTTGCATGAATAAGGCAGGCCAGCAGCATCCGAGGAGCAGGAAAGCTGACGTTTTGAAGGATCTTCTGAAGAAGGGTCCAGACCCGAAACTTCAGCTTCCCTGCTCCGCTGATGCTGCCTGGCCTGCTATGTTCATCCAGCTCTACACCTTGTTATCTCAGATTCTCCAGCATCGGCAGTTCTTACTATCTTTAGTGTTGCATGAATGATTTTTTTTAAAGATATATGTTTCAAACTTGGAATTATAGTCAATGCTTTGATTTATTTCCATCACATGTCTGACCAGGAATCTCTGCAACACTTATCAACTACCCTTAGAAGGATTTATCTGTTTGGTTACGTAGGATCATGTTAGGAACATAGATTCCTTAATCATTGAATCCTAGAGCAGGACTTCAACCCAGAACTTCTGGTTAAGAAGCAGGGATGCTACCACTGTGACACATTTCTGAAGAAGGGTCCCGACCCAAAACGTCAACTTTCCTGCTCCTCTGATACTGCCTAACCTGCTGTGTTCCTCCAGCTCCACACTGTGTTGTCTCTGACTCCAGCATCGGCAGTTCTTGCTAGTTCCGAACAAATCCTGCAGGTTGTAATTCCAAAACCTCCATTTGTCATTGTTTCAGTTCAGATATGTTTTAGAGCACACCGCCACTGAGTCAATCTTCATTAAATAAACAGAATAAATTGGCTCAAAGCAAAATATCCCCGTTTCCAGTTGGTGGGTGACTTTGAATTAAGAAAAAGTCTAAGGCTTTTTGAGTATTTAACATCACCGGCAACTGAAAGTTGCAAAACTCATTATCATAGGAAAACCAGACAACTCTGTGGGGAAAAGGATAAACTTATAGAATGGTTTACATTGCAGCTTTCTGAGGGTGGATTGCTTCTGAGGAAAATCCAGAAACCCATTGCCTTCTCACATAGGATCCTCAGGTGCTAATTTTTCCAAATACATTATGTGGAACCACATAATGATAAAAGGGAACATAACTAGTTTGTTGTGCGGAAAACTAAAAGGTTGGAAGGCCTATTTTCATCTGTTCAAAGGGACACTGTTTTCATGAAAAAAGAATTTGGCAAGTCATCCTTGAGAGAGGAGAAGGGGAACCAGGGACCTGTGTCATTTTTATTACAAAGATGTCAAATAAAAATAAGTGAATAATCTATTTGACAAGGATTTAAACCATCACAGAATGAGTAAGCCTTTTAAAAAATGCAAGAGTTTTCCTAAAGATGATGTCCCTTTAAAGTACTTCTTGTTGCCTAGTTGGCCTCTTATATTAATAACAAACCCTCACTGCATAGAATGGAAAACACTGCTACATTATAACTGAGGGTAATTTCAGAACAAGGGAACATAATCTAAAAATTTAAAGGCCAGATTTTCATCGTCGAGGCAAATAGTGCAAGCTGGGAAATTTTCTGGCTCAGCCTCTGGAGAAAGTTCCTGCAAAAATGGGATCTTCATCACTGGAAGGCAATGCTGGCTGCTGCCGAACCCAGCCAACCCTGGAAAAGTTCAGGGCCAGCCACAGGGGCTACTGTATGCCAAGGCAGGCTGTTTAACAGGCCTGTTTTGGAGCTGTGGGACTTTGTCCCAGTAACAATAAAGACAGAACGTCCTTCCAATCCTCCCACTCCCTGAAATCTATGTATCATGCATGCCACCTCAGGTCCCACTTCTACCCACTTATGCCTCCTCATAACCCCATGATAGGGTATACCAGTCCATCCACACCCCTGGCTCCACGTGCCTCCCATGCAGCTTATAGCATTTTCATGCCTATCCACCCCCCACAGACGTTGTACAATGAATGAACCCTGTAGCAAAACTTGTATGTGTGAAAACAAAAGCTTTAAAAAGTAGTTCATTAATAAATTTCCACTGTGTTGACAAAATCTCCTTTCTAGAGGTCAATAATGATGTCAATCATCCAGCCCTTTCAAAGTTTCACTTGCTGAAACTGCAAAACACTCGAAGCCACTTAACCTTGCGTAAATATCATTTGTGAAATTGATAGCAGAGATCAGACAGCGAGAGCTGTCCTTCAAGCAGTGGCTCAGATATTTCAAGAGAGTAATGGTTGCCTGTGTTCTCAGCCAAGAGTACATAATGAGCCTCATGGCTCAAACCAGCCAATACTGTTAAAAAAAACACTCCTGAAATCTGAGAATCCCTAGAATGGCGTTAGGAATTCTAGAATCAGGACCTACCCACCATTTTTAATGATCTCCAAGTGACCAAAACAGGCAAAGTTCCAGGTTAAAGTCAGTTACATACAAATTTATAAAGCAGGTTCTTCACAGGAAGGGTTGTGGTGGTGTTCCCGAACTGCCTCTGCTGACCATTGATCTGTGGTGTTGAAGGGCATGGAAGGAGTATGAGTTTTTTTTCAAATGTAGCACTTTTTCTGTTTCCTCCCAGCACTGGCTTCCTGCCCCCTGGCAATCAGGTCTTCTTGGCTGGTGTCCCATAATATCCCTATCAGGCAAGTTCCAGGCATACAGTGGTCAGTAGGCCAGTCTTCATAAACTCAGGTACCCAATAATGAGGCCATAGGTCTCCTGAGCATCATGGAAGTCATGCCTGGAGTGTTAATATGTAAATAAGACTGACTAATTTGATCTAGTAAGAGCAGAACATTTGTACACAGGCTGTTCTTCACTAATTTGTTGTCTGGGACTCCAATATTATCTTCAATACCATGTGACCTCTTTTAGCTAGGCATCTGTCATGTGAAATGTAATGAAACTTTTTTTTTGAAAAACCAGTGTAAGATAATATAGTGAGCCTTTTTTGGAATGTTGATATTGCTAGCTACGACCAATATTTATCGCCCATCCTTAATTTGGCTTCAGAAGTTGATGGTGAGCTGTCTTCTTGGACTACTGCAGTGCATTTGATGTAGGTAGACCCAGTGTTGTGCAGTAAGGTGTTCCTTTAATTTGACTCTTTGACAGCAAAGGAACTACAGCATACTTCCAAGTCAGGATGTTGTTTGGTTTGGAGAGGAAATTGCACATCATAGTATTCCCATATATCTGCTGAAATTGCTTCTCTGGGTGGTAGAGATAATGGGCTTGAAAGATCCTGTTGAAGGAGCCTTGGAGAGTTGCTGCAGTGTATCTTGTAGAGAATCCACTCTGCTGCCATTGTAAACCAGTGACGAAAAGATTGACTGTTTGAGGTGGTAGGTGCTGTGTCACTCAAATGGGCTTCTTTTTCCTGGAAGGTGTTGGGCTTATTGAAGCCATTGGAGGTACACTCATCCACACAAATGGAGCACATTCCAATACACAGCTGACTTCTGCCGTATAGATGGTGGACACACAACGGAAAGTCAGGAGCTGAGTTATTCACTGCAGAATTCTCAGCCTCTAACCTGCTCTTGTAACCATAACACTTTTATGGCTATCCCATTTCCATGTTCAATGATAAACCCCAGGATGTTGATGGTGGGATGTTCAGCAATAGTAATGCCATTGAACATTCTGTCTTGTTGGATATTGTCATTGCCAGGTACATATATAGTTCAAGTGTTACTTGCCACTTATCAGCCTAAGCCTGAATTTCCTCCTGGTCTTGCTGCATGTTTCAGTATACAAAACTGATCCGAATTGTACTGAGCATTATATAGTCATCAGTGAACATCCCCACTTCTGACTTTACACAACAGGGAAGTCCCTTGAAGCAGCTGAAAATGGTTAGCCTAGGACTGTGTCAGTGACAACAATTACAGGCACCAGTGCTGCTCTTGGCCCAACCCCTGATCACAGGTCTCACCAACTACCCTGACTGGAACACAGTGCCCACACCTTCCCCCCAACCCCACCTCCTCCCTGACCCAGCCACATTGTCCTGCTCCCCCACCCACATGGAGTAACCCCAACCCCTCAATTTGAACATAGTAACACCAACCCCAGCCCAAATACAACAGCCCCAAACCAGTACATGCCCCAAATCATGCACAGCAGGCCCCTGTTGTTGGGCCTAGATGTACCCCAATGCCTTACCCTCCCCATCAGAATACCCCCCAAGGACACTATTCTGAGAAACTCCCACTCAGTTACACCCCACTTTCTTTTTTATTTGTAGCACTATTTGTTTTCGGTATTAGCTTTGCAAGAATGTCTGAGGTAGCACAGTGGCCATTTTCTTGAACTAGTAATCCAGACTAACAATCTGGAGCTCAACTCCTCCTGCAGCAGTTGGGAATCTGAAATTTGATTAACAAACTAATCTAGAATAAAAAGTTGGTATTAGTGAACATGACCATGAAAATTAGAGACAAAGAAACTGCAGATGCTGGAATCCAAGGGAGGCAAACAGGAGGCTGCAAGAACACAACAAGTCAGGTCCTGAAGAAGGGTAATACCTGAAACATTAACTTCTCCTTTCCGCCAGATGCTGCGTGACCAAGAAAATATCCAGTTGCCCCAAAAACCCATTTATATCACTAATGTTGTTTAGGCAAGGAAATCTGCTGCCCATCTAAAATGTGACTTCAGGCCCGAAGCAATACAATTGACTCTTATTCAAGATCCTGTAGAGACAGTGTGAGAAAATGGTATTAAGGTAAAATATCAGCATGATCTAACAGAATGGTGGAGCAGGAGTGCCCTACTACTGTTTCTAGTCCCTATGTTCCTATGATGCCCACGTCGTGTGATTGTATTTTTTTTAAAAATTGTACCACTCCTTTTTTCTGATTTTTGTACGACAGAAAAACATTGCTCTTGCTCATGGTTTTATCTAAGATATTGCCCTTATTATTTCTTTGGTCTCTTTTGTCACTGTCTGCAATCTATCCCATCTTCATTCTTTCCATTGTTCCTTGTCCTTACTATATGCCTTTGTTTGTTTAATACTGGCTCTGTTCACATTCATTGACTATCACCATAACAAGTTAAAGATAAGTATGACAGATTTCAGAAATGTATGTTTGTTTTGTTACTCACTAGACAGATTCCATTATTGGACAATGAACCCAATTATAGTAAGGTCACAAAAGGTAAAATACTGACGATGCCAGAAGTCTATAAACTAAATAGAAAATATTGAGAATACTCAGCAGGTCAAGCAGCAGGTTTGAAGAGAGAAATATAGTTAACTTTATAACATCTTGGTAGTACAGCACTTAAACATTGTTAAAAGCCAACAAAAAGCTGAAGCTTTCTTTCTTGCACTCATCAGAACTACGACCCAAGAAACAAACTTGAACAAAGGGATAATATTTTATCCAATGTGAGAGGAGGTGCTGATTGTTTGGACCATCAATGACATGGAGATCCAGCAAGAATAGATAATAGTCAATATTAATTCTCAAAATAGGCTGGCACATTCTGATTGGTCAGGGTGTTGCCATGGAGATGCAGCAGCATCTGGCTGTCCCCATGACCCCTGATTTTTTTCTTTAAAAGAAAATGCAATGTATGTACAAATTCCTTCCAGCAATGTTTAGAATTAAAGGTCTGTGACATTACGCCAAACTGATTAATTCACTATTCCCAAGACGAGTGCCAGTTGCTCCTCCAAGTTCCCAAGATATTCCCTTTTTACAAACCACTCACTAATATACTGACCATTCAGAATTAAATCAAGTATAATCATCTCTGTTATTGAGTTAAAAGCACACATTTAATCTATTTCTTTTTCCACTTCCTCTCCCAGTCTATATGCATGTAAACATCTTGCTTTACCACATTTTCTTCTTACTTGCCTTCCAGAACTGATTAAAGATACATTCCTTTACTCAATCATCATAGTCAGAAGGTGTATAAAATATTCCCTCCAGTGTTCTACATCCTTTCCTGTTCCTGAGCTGTGCTTATAGTGATTCCATATACTGATTACACTCATTCAGATACTTCCTTTGTGCTCTCGTGGTGGTGCCTTTTATGAATACAGTAATTCCTTCCTATTATAAGTTCCCTCTTTTTGTAAAAAAATCCTAAATACTTATATATCTATATCTCTTTTAATCTTCCCCACATGCCTCAGTGAGGTCTCTGTAATTGCTACCATATCATGTCCCATATGATTTATGCTTCTAGTTCCTCTTTTTTAAATTTGCAGTATTTCTGAATGCAATAGAGACTATGTATTTAGTTGCCTGGCTTATCTCTCAGAGTTCATCCAAGTATTTATGTTCTTGCCTCTGGTTATTTCCATCTTGTTCAATTTCTGTCAAACCCTCCGCTTAACACATGTAACAGATATTGAACAAGAAGGAAACTAACCTTTCTCTGTCCTATACGCTATTTATTTGAAACTCTTGATTGTTCCAATTGTGCTGCTTTATGCATTTACTTTTTCTCCCAGTGTTTTGTTTATCCTTTGAGATGATGTTTATATAGTCCATTGACATGGAATGTGCACATATTGGGCAGAACCTTCTGCACTTGTGGTGGCAAGCCTGGAGGCAAGATGGCTATTTAATGCAATGGGATGGTGTTGTTCCTGAACACTACAACATTCCTGCTGCTGCCGGAATTAAGCTTTGGGTGAGAAGGTCCATGGTTGGTTGACTTTGCCACACAGTTACTGATGACTAAGCCAACATGATGAGAATCTCATCTCACTGCCACTGCTTCAAATGGGTCTGCCGCCATGCGGCCAGTGTGTTACCTCGGGTGATTTGGGAGGTCCTTAGATCAATGTCTGGTCTTAGGGAGAGGAGAGCCTTCTGAGAGCCAAACCTCCTGTTCCAGTTTGCTTGTGACACATGAGCCACAAAACCCTCCTCCCTGCATCCTCACATTAATTAACTACGGCCTGACTCTCTGACTCTCTCCATGACCCCAGGAATCCTGTGGGTATTCTTCCTCTGCTACAGCACAGGAGCTTCTGATTGGACAGCAACTCTGAAGAGTGAGACCCCTGGCTCAGGCACCTGATTCCAGGGGAAAGCCTGGTGTTGGCTTTGTTACTTCCTGACTGACATATCATTTGCCAAGGATTTCTCGGCAAGGACCTCCCATCGGTCCATAGCAGAAAGGCAAGACCCCAATAAGATCATAGAATCATAGAATCCCTACAATGTGGAAGCAGGCCATTTGGCCCATTGAGTCCACACTGACCCTTCAAAGAGCAACCCACCTAGATCTAACCCCCTACCCTCTCCCTATAACCCTACATTTCCCAAGGCTATTCCACCTAGCCTGCACATCCCTGAACACTATTGGTAATTTAGCGTGGCCAATTCACCTAACCTGCACATCCTTGAACTGTGGGAGGAAACCGGAGCACCCGGAGGAAACTAATGCAGACATGGGGAGGACGTGCAAACTCTACACAGACAGTTGTCTGAGGCTAGAATTGAACTTGGGTCACCAGTGCTGTGAGGTAGAATTGCCGTCAAATACCTCAACAAGATTCCACCCATTGTCTCCTATGCTTAATGGATTCAATATGGGTTGCATTCTGAATTCCATTGGAATGTGTTTACTGCTGCCCCATGTTTGGTTGCCATAAAGCAAAAAATTGACTTTCTACAGACTGGAGATATTCCACTATATGTGGCACATACACTTGGACACTGTGTGTTTTTGAAATATTTAAGAAAGGGACAAACATGCACACAAATCTTCTCACAGTACAAGCTGTGCTTCACCCAGGTTTACGCTGAGACTTGTTACAGAGTTTACACTGGTTGGTTATTGTCACATACAGCTTTTTAGATTGTAGTTCTTGGCACTTGATTGGAAACAGAGATTGAGAATTTGCTCCCACACAGATTCTGACTTTCCCTCTAATGAATAACAGAGCAGTGGCTGTCAGCTGTCACATGCAATTCCACAATTTGTTCTCATGACCTGTGAGGTTCTGCCCTGGGAACATGAAATTGGAAAACCTAACCTCACACATTTAGCAGCAACACAAAGATTACTTTGGCTTTGCTCTGAGCTTAAACCTGTTGTGTATAAATGTATAAGATAACAAGGTGTAGAGCTGGATGAACACAGTAGGCCAAGCAGCATCAGAGGAGCAGGGAGGCTGACATTTTGGGCCTAGACCCTTCTTCAGAAATGTAAATGCATGATCTCGCTTTTACAGTTGGGAGGGACATGTGAAAGGATATAGAGTTCTAACATTGAGGTGCTGATTCATCAAACCACTTTCTCTAAGAGTCCAGGATGACTACACTACCCTTTAAATCTGGTGCTGAAGCCCATTCTGATTCTGGGATCAAGATGTGAGATTTTCTACACTCCTCTGAGAACAAGTAAACTCTGACTCTAGATTGAAGATGCACTAACTTCTCCTCGAGGCTACAGCTGTTGTATAAATGAAACTCAAAGGAAATAGGAACAGCTTGTGTGATTTCCAGGTGAGGATTATGCCAGTTCATATCCTCCAGAACCTAGAGTGAGAACTGAAGCTTTAGAACCACTCATCGAGCTAAACAGCATTTAGCACAAACAGCTCTGCCTCTGCTCTCAATTATGCCTTTGTATTGTTTTTATTAATTTTGAGACAATATCCAAATGTCCCACATCATTGTTTTCATAGAGCTAATTATTTTCTAAAATCTAATTTAACGTGGTCACAAAAATAATAAAAAACAGAAAAAGTTTTGAAAATGGAAAACAAATCGAACATGCCAGTTGGCCCAAGAGTGGAATGCAGGTTTTGGATGGTTTGATGAGAAAAATCTGTCGCTTATATAATGTGGTCCAGAGCAAAAAGCTTGCTTCCAAGGCCCTGGTGTTGTGCTGACTATGTTAGTTACTTTACTGGTTTTCCATCATTCAGGGCAAGGTCTCTTATTTCTCCCTGGCATGGGTCACATAACAACACAGGGGAGTGGAAGGAAGTCTAATTCTAACTATATATCATTGCCAGAATGCCTTATTACAAAAAAATACCCCAGGTTCTACAGGAATATTTATACATAACTACACTTCTACTTTCCTTCAACGTTTTCCAAATGTAACACAGTGAGATTACATTAATGTTCAAAATTTGTTGTCTTTATTTTGAATTGGTCTTTGGGGGATCATCCTTAAGTAGAATTTGAGATCCTCAAGAACTGGGGAAATGATTCATTTGCAGCCCGTCCATCACTTTATACATATTCAATTCTGTAATTCTTCCCAATGAGACCTGTATTCATTCCATCTGCCTATTACGTTTTCTCTTGCTATCATGTTTTCTTCCTATACCAGAATGACGTGGGTGCTTTGGAGAGGGTGCAGAGAAGTTGTTTAATTGTAAAAACATGGGCACATGAGCCGAAGGACCTGTTTCTATGCTGTAGACCTCAATGACTCTAAGGTTGACCAGGATGCTGCCTGGTCTGGAGGGTTTTGGTTATGAGGAGAGGTTGGATAAACACAGATTGTTTTCACTGCAAAGATGAAGGCTCAGGGGATGACCTGATAGAGGTCTACAAAATTATGAGGCCTAGATAGGATGGATAATCAGAGGCTTTTTCCCAGGGTGGAAAGGTCAACTACAAGAGGGCACAGGTTCAAGGTAAGAAGTGTGGGGAAAATTTTTCACACAGACAGTTGTGGGTACTGCCAGTGGAGGTGATGGAAGCAGGCACATTAGCAGCTTTTAAGGCTATCTTGATTACCACATGAACAGAAGACAAATAAAGGGATAGATAACACGCATGGGCAATAAGTAGTGGGTCTAAATAATGATTAAGAATCAGCACAGCCTTAGTGGGCCTAAGGGCCTGTTCCTTCTTTATTCATTCATGGGATGAGTGCATTGCTGGCTAGGCAGCATTTATTGCCCATCCCCTAATTGTTCAGAGAGCAGTTAGGAGTCAACCACATTGCTGTGTGTCTGGAGTCACTTGTAGGCCAGACCAGGAAAGGATGGCATTTTCCTTCCCTAAAGGACATTAATGAACTAGATGGATTTTTCTTGATAATTGGCAGTGGATTCATGGTCTTCTTTAGATTCTTAATTCCAGCTATTTTATTGAATTAAAATTCCACTGTCTGCTGTGGCAGGATTTGAACGCAGGTCCCTGAATGTTGTCTGGGTCTCTGGATTAACAGTCCAGCAATAATATTGCTAGACCATCGCCTTCCCCACTATTTTCCTGTGCTGTATTGTAATGTATTGAATTATATTGTATATGATTCTAACTTTTTCTCTTTTCTTTCTCTTCCAATATCTTGCTTGCTTCTCATCCAAATACCAGTCCTCCACTGCCTCCATTGTCTGATTCCAAAGGATTACCTTTACTTAGTTCCACTCTTATGTATTTAATCTTATGCAGAGAATTTTCAGTAAAATTGTCTCTGTCCCCTGTGCATCTTTGAAGTCCCGCAAAGATCCACTCCTGTGTCCCCTTCTCTTCCTCATTTACGTCTTGTCTTGTCACTAGGTGAAAGTATCCAAAGCCATGGACCAAGATTCCACCTTTCCAAAGAGACTCAATTCTGCTACTCCATCAACTGTTGTGACTTACTCCATTTTCAATGTGTTGTCAGGCTACTAATCTGATACCTAGACTTGGATGAACCATAAGTCTCATTAAAGAAACAGTGGGAAGATTGAAGATCTTGGTTTTGGACAAGTTAATCTTCATTATTTTGTATGACTATGCCTTCAGCTGCTGATGGCATCTGTCTGGTATTCCTTCTCTAAACCTCTCTACCATAATTTTCACCTTTGATACAGTCCTTGAAACCTAACTCTTTGACAAAACTTTTGGTCATCAGTATTAATATCTTCTTATTTGGTTTAGTTTTGTTTTGTACGGCTGCTGTGCGGAGTCTTGAGACATTGCATTATCTTAAAGGTAATAGAAAAATACAACGTTTTGTTTTGATTTAGTCACCTCCGCAATGAGCCTTACTTATTTCATTCTCTACTAAAACCCTCATTCATCCTTTTGTCACCTCCAGAATTGACTAATTTGATTCTCTCCTGGCCAGCTATCTAACTGCCATTCTCAAGTTTACTGTCCTCATCTTTCTGCATCTCTCAATGGCTTCACTCCTCACTATGTCTTTAATCTCCTTCAGTTTGGCAAACTTCCCTGTTCATATTTTCTACTCCTTTGATTGTGGTCCTTCTCCCTTTGCCTCTCCATTGGCACACATGACTTCTGTCATCCAGATTCCATTCTCCTCCTGAATCAATTTGACCTTCCATTGCCTTGCTTTTCTTTAAATCCTCCCTTGAACTTTGACTAAGGCTGTCAGTCTTTCATTCTTTGATTCAGCATTAATTTTTCTTCAAAGTTTTTCTTTATTTATAAAATGATTTTTGATGTTAGAAGCTGCAATAATCCAGTTTATCACTCCCACCCATGCCTTATTCTCTCTCTTTTTGCCCTCCCTCACTCTTCTTATCTCTATTTCTCTTCCTTCTCTCTCCTCTACTTTCTGCCCATTGCTCTCCCTTCTTATTCTCATCTCTGTTTGTTCATGCTCCATTTCCTTATCTTGCTCTCATTTTCCCTTTTAGCTCATCATTTCTCTGCTTTTGTGTTGGGTGACTTCTCTCTCTCTCCCTCTGCTAGTAGAACAGAAAATAATCAACTACTACTCTGTTTGCTGGGTGCTGTTTGTCTCCAGTACCTTCATATTTTCCTTCCATTACATTTTTTTTTGTTTCTTTCCTGTTGACTAAGGAGACACCATATGGTGATGCTGGAAGAAATAATATTTTCCTTGAGTAAAATTCCATGAATGCAGCTTTCCGATTGACTTAGTTGGTACATTCATCTCTGACTTAAGTGGTGGTGGTTCATGTCTGAAGTTACATCCTGTACTTTTTCAGTTCTACAAGAGAGTCATATTGGACTCAAAACATTAGCTCTGATTCTTTCTCCACAAATGTTGCCAGACCTGCTGAGTTCCTCCAGTACTTTCTATTTTTATTTCTGATCTCCAATATCCACACCACTATGCTTATATTATACTTAAATTCTTTTCACTGATTTAAGTTGCCTGTTCATTTTCTTAATCACACCCTTCAGAAAGCTTTGAAATAATTCCTTTCTGATGGATACTTTTTCCATGTACATCATTCCTTTAAAAAGAACACAATATAAGTTGAATTAGTCCATTTTTAATTTTGGTACAAGAACAAAGTTGCTGGAAAAGCTCAGCAGGTCTGGCAGCATCTGTGAAGGAGAAAACAGAGTTAACGTTTCAGGTCCGGTGACCCTTCCTCAATTTTGGCATTTGTTTTCAAGATTTCTCTATGGGCTACTTTTTAAAAAAGTCTTTCATGGGATCTGAGCACAGCTGTCAATATCAAAATTTGTTTTCCATCACTAATTGTCCAACGGACAGTCAAACACATTGCTGTGGGTCAGGAGTCACATGTATGATGGCAGATTTCTTTCCCTAAATGAACTGTGTGAACCAAATGGGTCTTTATGATAATCGAAAGTGTTTTCACCATCATCATTAGGCTAGCTGGTTTAGACTGAATTTAAATTTCACCATCTGCCATGGTGGGATTCAAACCCCTGTCCCCTGAACATTAACTTGAGGTTGTAGATTACTAGCAATATTTTCACTATGCCAAATCCTCCGCCAATAATGAAATGTCACATTTGTTTTACAAACGGGTGATTTATCTGATAAGGTCTTTAGGTCAGTTGCTTACACATTAGCTAACTGAGTGGACCTCTACTGACTGATCAAAGTTTGGTTACTACATTGTTAAACTTTTATGTGAAAAGAGTTAAGTGTTCTTATTGCTCTGCAAGATTCTGAATGAGGCAAATGTTATTGTCCTATGATTAGAACTAAACACACCTTCCTAAAAGAATTATACCTTTTCCCTGTGTAGAACTATCCACAGAATTGAATACTCTTGTCTCTTTTATGAAGGGAATTGAGTTTTCCTTTATTTCTATACAAATGTCCTTTATTTCTATGCGAACGTGAAGTTGGCAGCTCTTGTCTGAGCAGAGTGCTGAAGACAGCAGATTATGGGAACAAAAGTTCAAACTACTTAAGTACTTCAATGTCCTAACATATCTGAGGGACCAGCAGATGATGAGTTAAAATATTGTTGTGTCAAGGGGTCCAAAAGACTGTCTTCTCAACATAAGGAGCATGATGAATTGTGTGTTATTCACTCAGCCCACTCTATGATAATCTGAAATATTTAACTTGGTAAATTATGGTTTGGAAAGTTTGTAAGGGAAATCAGACCATGATAATAAGATCTTAACAGTACAGCATAACCATGATAACATGGACATTGGAAATTGGGTGTCTGTTAAACCTGAATTTTTCTAGTATTTACTATGCAGTATGAGATTTCGTTTAACTGCTATTACAGCAGTAATTAACTTTCCAAATTCTAGCATGGGAAATCAAAAAGGAAGCATTCTGAAAAAACATTAAGGTCACAATGTTCATTGAACGTTGATCATTAATTTATATGAAAAATTTATATAAGAGATTTGGATAAGAATTTAGGAGGCATGGTTAGTAAGTTTGTAGATGAGCCCAAAACTGGTGGTAGAGTTGACTGTGAAGAAGGTTATCTGAGAATACAAAAGGATCTTGATCAGTTGGGCAAATGGGTGAGAAGTGCTGGATGGAGTTTAATTTGGATAAATGCGAGGTGGGGAGAGAGGGGCACTAGTATTTTGGTAAAACAAACAAGAGCAGTAACTGTGATCATGAACCTGCTGAAATCAGGAATGGAAGGCATTGAAATGTTGGCCCCATGTTGTTGTTCTGCTGTCACTTGTATGTATTTTTGCGTCAGCATGGCAGTATGGATGCAATGAACAATGCAAGGGTAGAATTAGTATCAAACGTGTGAATGAGACTTTGTATGCTGCACTTATACTAGAGTCTTGATGTATTGTGCATCAACAAGCTTTTGACTATAATTGTGAACGATGCTGAGTAATGTTTTTCTCCGTGTAGGGTTTGGAAAGAATTTCTTGACTCTGTGGAGCTACTTTCTTTCTGAAGTATTGTGAAGGGAGCTCTTGCCTCTGTGTGGGATTTTGAGGGAATCTGACACTTTTCTACTTAAGATTACAAAGGATGTTGAGCTATCACCCATCTAGGATTGTAGGTAAAATTAGTTTGTTTTGTGAAGGATGATAAATGGTTTTTTTGCTGCAGTAAATGGAGATAAGCTAAATCTTGACAAGTATCTGATCTGGGCTGAATTATTTTTGGCACTAAACTGATCTTGGAGTCAGAGTTTATTTGTGCTATGGGATTTGTAACATGTGCTGAAAGTTACATTTTATAATCCCTGCTTCATCTGTGATGTTTTTTCTACACCAGGAACTTCTATGAAATCCTCACAGACTTTTGTACTAAGCTGTGGAAAAGAGTGGAAGAAACAGAGTTTTCTTAATTCTAGGGCATGGCCAGATCATGGCATTGAGGAAATGAAGGTCTTTTATTTCAGAAAACCATCAGGAAATGAGTCTGAGATCCGAGCCTCCCAGCTCAGTCTACGAAACGATTTCTAATATTTGGATTTTTTTTTATCTCCAGACATATTTTCTAGTTTTCTATTGCTGTGCACATGTGAATTCTGTTGAATTTCCTTGAAGCCAAATGTAAACATAACGTTGCCAAACAAACCTATTAGTTATAGATTACCTGTGTTAATAATCAGGAAAAAGCCCAATACTGGTGAACAGATACTTGAGGAGTGAGAAGGTTTGCTGTTGTTAATCTTTTGTTCATCACCAGCAGATGCAAGACTGTCCCAGTATGATCTATAATGAGCTCTAAGTCCATAGATTGAGCACGGATTTCCAAAATAGAATCAGTCCTTATCTGATAGCATATAACCTCTCTTGCTTCATGTCATATTCTCATCGTAGAATCTGTACGTTGGAGAAAGAGGCCATTCACCCCACTGAGTCTGCACCAGCCCTCTGAAGAATATCCCACCCAAAGCCACCTTCCCCCATAACCCTGCAATTCCCATGGCTAATCCACCTGGCCAACGTATCCCTGGGCACCAAGGGGCAATTTAGCATGGCCAATCCACCTAACCTGCACATCTTTGGCCTATAGGAGGAAACTGGAGCATGCAGCAGAAACACATACAGACACAGGAAGTATGTGCAAACTCTACACACAGACTGGAATTGGAGCTGGGTGCCTGGTGCAGTGAGGCAGCATTGCCAACCACTGTGCTGCCTAGTTACCGTCTTTCTCCTTCTGATCAACTGTAACGTGTTAGCCAAGTTGTATAAAATCCCATCCATTCCCAAACTACAGGAAAATATCTTTATACGCTTCTAAGCTGATATAGCCACCTTCTGACAAGTGTAATTTTAAAGCTCCATTCTTTTGGTATAATTGCCTTTTCTCTTTTGTATGTTTTATTTGGAAGAAAGAGGAGAGGCAATAAAAGATATAGGAGACAGTTTGAAAGGGGTTACAGAGAGAACTGGAGGTACATGTACAAAATACATTGAAGTAAGCAGGGCAGGTTGAGAAAATGGTTGATATGGCATTTGGGGTCCTGAGCTTCATAATTAGAAGCACAAGGTAATACATTTCCACAAGCTTTGGGATTTCAACATCAGGAACAATTAGGAGGCCCAACCCAGTTTTTGGTGCGTTGAGAATATCAGTGCTATCTTCTCAAAGTCTCCACTTTGCAGGAAGACTTCCAATGTTGCCAGCCCATACATAAGAGTGGCAATCCCATCAGGAACATGTGAGGAAGGGCTCTCCAGCTGATCTCTCCCATTTCTGAAAAGAAGTTTCTCCCGTTGGGTTCAGGGTGAAACTGCTGAGGCAGTCTGGGGAACTGCAAAAGCCCCTCAACATGGAGGCACCCGCAGAAGCATGGATTGTGAACAATTCAGAGAGTGAAACTGGTGGACTACTCTCAACCACATCATCGAAGAGTTGGAAGGTGTCATTGTCATTGTTATCAAGTGGCACTTGCTCAGCAATCAGCTGCTGACTGATGATCAGTGTGAATTCTGCCATGGTCATCCAGCTCCTGACTGGTAAAGCCTTAGTCCAAACAACGAAAAAGCTAAACTCCAGAGGTAGAGCGAGAGTGACTGCCCTTGACATCCAGGCAGCATTTGATTGAGTGTGGCATCATGGACCCTGAGTAAAACTGGAATCAATGGGTATTGGGGGCAAACTCTCTGCTGGTTAGGATCATACCTGGCACATAGGAAAATGGTTGTGGTCTTTGGAGGTCAGTTGTCTCAGCTCCAGGAGATCTCTGCAAGTGTTCATAAGGGCAGTGTCCCAGATTGAATCGTCTTCAGCTACCTTATCAATGACCTTCCCTCCATCGTAAGCTCAGAAGTGGAGATTTTAGCTGATGCTCGCACAAATGTTCAGCATCTTTTGACCTTCTCAGATACTGAGGCAGCCCATTTCCATATTCAGCAACACCTGGGCAATATCCAAGTATGGACTGATCAGTACATCTATAGCACGTAAGTTCCTTGGAATCTCAAACCACAGAGGAATTAATTATCTCCCCTTGATTCTCAATACATTACCAATTTGTGTCTATTATAGCATGATGAGAATGGATATTGGTAATGAGATGGTGATGTATAATGTTACAAAGCATCTTGGTATTTAATACATTTTGAACAATTTGGAAACATTAATTTCCTTCAAGTTTTTGGAAATACTTGGAGTGGTTTATTTAAAACAGGTTTATTTAAAACAGGTGATAGAAAATCACTGCAGTTATTGGAGTTTGTATTAACATGGCCCCCTAGATAGTACATGACTGGTGATAACTTCTTGTTCCGCTGTAGTCCCCAGATGAGGCTGTTTAAACAATGACTGGCTTGTAGAAGTCCCTGCCTTTACCTGGTATGCAAATGGGGATCAAGGACCCCATGAGAAAAGGCTACCTGGCTGATTTCTCCCATCTCTGAAAAGAAAACTGTCATGCTGAGTTCAAACTGAAACGTATTTGTTCTTCCAAAAGAGTAATTGAAGGAATATCTCAATATTCTATTTTCTTAGCAAATGGTATCTGCAAAGACTCCAGAGACAACCATGTGTGATCAGTGACTTGACCACATGTGCCAGAACATCAGAGCTCCAGACTTTGGAACATTGTGTACTTTATGTTTTCTCCTTCAAGAATAACCCATTGGCCAAAACACTTCTTTTCAGAAAGCCAATCTCTGCATAGCAATCTGTTTTCTTCCTCTTTTCTTGAAGATTTCTGTCTGTGTTTTGAGGTCGTTTAGAGAGATAAGCATTTCCACTTGTATGTAGAGTAGAACCCTGAGTCATAAGCCTCATAGCTACACAAACCATTGACATGCATGATTTTAAAAAAAGTCTTTCTCTATTTCTTGTCTTCTCTATTCTGTTCCAAACCCATCCCAATTAGATATCCCAAACATACATTATAAGTAGATACTTCAGACCAGAATGATTTAATAATACTGAGTAGGTAGATTGCCAAGGAATGTCAGCTTGGCTTAGTTGATAACACTGTCAGTCAGAAGTGTGGGTTCATGTTCTCCTGGATTACTTAAACATATATAGTCGAATAGTAAAACGTTGCCCTATAGCAATGCTGCTTTGTTGAATTTGCTACCTCCAGAATTTGTTTCTCTGCTCAGGTGGGTTGTACAGTCCCTCAACACTGTTCCAAGAAGAACAATAGGTTTCAGTACATTCTAGCCAGTTGTTCTTTTAAAATGACACCGTGAACAAGAAAACTTAATCTGGCCTACTGTTCCTTGGACGTTGTTGGGATCATTCTGTACGCAAAATGGCTGTTGTTTTTTGCCTAGCGAACCACAAGAATTGTATTTTAGAAGTAATTCATTGTATGTTTCTTAAAGATGTGATAGTGGATTATATAGAACTATAAAAGTTTACTGCACAGAGAGAAACAATTGAGCCTCTTGTTTCTGTGCCAACTCTGCAAGAGCAGTCCAGAATTAATCACACAGCCCTGCTGTCTCTGCATAGCCTTTTTCATCCTCTGCTTCAAATGTTTAATCCACTTTTCCCTTAGAACATGCAATGGTCTCCATCTCAATTAATTCCTATGATGACGTATTCCAAGATCCCTCTGCATGAAGAGCTCAGAATGCAAGTTTACCTTTTCTGTTTCAGTTCCAGGTCTCATTGCCTAAAAGAACAAAGAACAGTACAGCACAGGAACAAGACCTTTGGCCCACTAAGACTGCCAACATGTGATGTCTTTCTAAACGTAAAATCTTCTGTGGTTGTTGACTTGCTTGCCGAGCTGGTAAGTTGTTTACAGACGTTTTGTCACCATACAAGGTAACATCATCAGTGGGCCTCTGGTGAAGTGCCAGCGTTCTGTCCTGCTTGTTACTTATGTGTCTTGGTTTGCTGGGGTGAATGGCATCACTTCCGAATATGTTTCTTAGTGGTGGTATATGGGGTCCCAATCTTCCCAATACTGACAAACGGAACTGCATCAAAACACTATTCAAGTGAGCCGCAACACACTGCAGCACCTCGGAGCTATGCAAAGCCAAGGAAGCACACCTTTACAGTGTCTTAAGAAACAACGGTTATCCAAAAAGCACTGTCCGCAGATACCTATGCAACAGACCCCCACAACAGGAAGACAGAACAAGTCCAGAGACACTAGTCACCCTACCATTCTTAAGAACATATCTGAAATGACCACCAGATTACTCCATTCTCTAGGAATCATGGTAGCCCACAAACTGTCAGCTACACTACGACAGCTACTGAGATAACAAGGTGTGGAGCTGGATGAACACAGCAGGCCAAGCAGCATCAGAGGAGCAGGAAAGCTGACGTTTCGAGCCTAGACCCTTCTTCAGAAATGAAGGGTCTAGGCCCGAAACATCCGCTTTCCTGCTCCTCTG
>NC_063347.1:16549015-16593841 GCF_021869965.1 Rhincodon typus
CTGCTTGGCCTGCTGTGTTCATCCAGCTCTACACCTTGTTATCTCAGCCTTGGTTACGTGTTTGAGTCCACAGAAATCTGGTCCAGAAACACCAATTAGGATTAGCATCCCCTCCCTTCTATTTGCACAAGAAAAGGCTGCCACATAATAATTTGTAAATCTTCCAGTTCACCTTTTACATATCAACACTCTACATATGCGATGCGAGGAAGCAGAACTAGTGTTGTAATCAGCAAGATTGTTCAGAAATGTCCTGAGCACCAAGAATGATGACTGGTGTCGAGATTATATGGTCCTCAGAGGATTGATGAAATGAAAGGTCAAGCTCTGAAGTTAATTTCTTTTGTCAAGTAAATCTTTCGGTAGTTTGTGCAGCTCTTTATTGTTGTACAAACAAGAGCTGATAAAGTGGAATTTATAGGCAGAACATTTAGTAGCTCAAGCACAGTTGCAATGTTCCTAAGAGGCATACGTTTGGGTTAGAAATTCTATTATAAGTCACATTCAATAGTTAATGTATAGTGGCTGAAACTATAGCCAAGGAATGTACATAAAGACAGCTATTTTTGCTTGAAACCTTTGAATGCTGTATTACATAATGCCACTGCAAATGAATTCCACCATAACAAATAAGGAAGTGCTTGTTGTTCCACTCCAGCCTCTTGGATTTGATCCCCATTTTCATTTTTGTATTTCTTATTTTGCATCCTCCCATCACCGTGCTTTACAATGGGCATAATCTGATCGAATGACCATGTCTACTTGACCCTTTCTTGCCACTGGATATGCACTGATAATCTCTTCTCCTCCTTCCTTTTACAACAAAAACACCTTCATGATCTGTGTTTTAGAGAACATTTGTGTCAGTATTTGCCCTCGTGCTCATACGGTACACTTGCCCTCATTTATCTCTTATTTTTCATTGATTCTGCAAGTTGGAATCTTTGAAACAAGTCGTTTCATGATCAGTAAATCTGCAATCACGAGGAGGCAACAACCTTGTGGTATTATTGCTGGACTGTTAATCTAGAGACCCAGGTAATGTTCTGGGGACCCAGGTTTGAATCCTGCCACAGCAGATGGTGGACTGTGAGTTCAATAAAAATCTGGAATTAGGAGTCTAATGATGACCATGAAACCATTGCCATTTGGAAGAAAGACCCATCTGGTTCACAAATGTCCTTTAAGGAAGGTGACTGCCATCCTTATCTGGTCTGGCCTACATGTGACTCCAGACCCACAGCAATGTGGTTGACTCTTAACTGCCCTCTGGAAATTTAAGGATGGGCTATAAATGCTGGTCCAGTCAATGACACCCTTACCCCATGAATGAATAAAAGAAAAATGATGCTTATTTAGTGAATAAAGAACAAAATTATTGGGTCCCATTCTTATAAACCATCTTAACAATATCCCTAATCTGTAAGCAGAGCATTATTTACTGTTCGAAAACATAGTTCATATGTTTAAGAGTTAGGAGACATATTTTCTGATCCACAAAGATTAAACTTGGGATATTAGAACAGCAGGTAAAAATATAACACAGTGTGGAGCTGGAGGAGCACAGCAGGCCAGGCAGTATCAGACAAGCAGGAAAGTTGACATTTCAGCTCAAGACCCTTATAACTTGTTTTATCTGATTTAGAACCTTCTGTCTACATAAAGTATTGTTCTGTTCAGAAACCACACCTGGTATTGACAGATTTAGGGGTTGAGGAGGATGGAATGAACAGCTTATCCATCCAAAAGCATGTTCATGCTAAAAAGTGATTGAACTCTCAGTTCACAATATTGGAGAGTGCACACATCCTTTAGTGATGATCAAAGCGAGTGGTCAGAAAGGAAATGTCCAGACCCCAAGTAACTACTGTTACATTATTGTGACGGTTTCTCCCTCCACTTTACAATTCTGGACATTAATTGTCTTCAGGCTCAGTTACAATATCAAGTAGGCAAATTATTTTGCTAGAATCTGAGCAAATATTGACAATGAAATAACACGGAAAATAAAGAAAAGTTTATTCTTTCATTGGATGTGGGCACTGCTGTTGAGACCAGCACTTGTTGCCCTTGACCATTTCAGAAGGCAGTTCAGAGTCAACTGCATTTCTGTGTGTCTGGATTTGCATATTGTCCAGACCAGGTAAAGGTGACAGTTTTTCTTCCTGATAGGACATTAGTAAATCAGATAGGTTTTTACAATATTAGTTTCTTTGCATCATTCTTGAGACTAGCTTTCAAGTCCAGATCTCTTATTATTAGAACTTAAATTCCATTATTTGCCATGTTGGAATTTGAACCCAGGGTCTCGAGTCTGAACCTCTTGGTTATTAGTCTTATGATATTATGACTATATTACCATATTTCCCCGAAAAGGGGCAAACAAACTTGCACTTGTGTTGCATCTTACATGACCTCAGGACATCCTAAATTACTTTGTAGACAATTAAGTACTTTTGAAGTGTAGCTACTGTTGGAATGTTGGAAAATTACTCATGTCGACAAATTAAGCAGCTTATTCAAAGGTACCATCATTTTAGTGGAATAGCATTAATGTATATGGTGGTGATGACCAATTGGAATTATCTCTAGACTATTAATCTAGAAACTGAGCTAAAGTTCTGGGGACCTGGGTTCAATCCTGTTATAGCATATGGTGGAATTTGAATTCAATAAAAAAATTCTGGAATTCAGAATCTACTGATGACCATTAAACCATTGTTAATTGCTGGGGTAAAAAATAACTATATGGCTCACTAATGTCCTTCAGGGAAGGAAAACTGCCATCCTCACCTGGTCTGGCCTACACGTGACTCCAGACCACAGCAATATGGCTGACTTTCAACTTCTCTCTGAAATGGCCTAGCAAGCCATTTAGTTGTACCAATCGCTACAAAGTCTCAACAAAGAAATGAAACTGAATTGACCACCTGGCATCAACCAAGGCGCCAGAAAAGACAATGGAGCAACAGCCCTGGAGACCCTACAAAGTCCTCCTTACTGGGAGTTTGTGTCAAAATTGGGACAGCTGTCTCACAGCCTGGTCAAGCAACAGCCTGACATGGTCATACTCATGGAATCATAAGTAACAGACAATGTCCCATACACCACCATTCATGGATATGTTTCATCTCACTGGCCATTCAGATCCAGCAGAGGAGGCTGCACAGTGGTATACAATCAGGAGGGAGTTGCTGTGGACCCATGAAGTTGCATGACTTCAGGTTAAACTTGGGCAAGGAAACTTCCTGCAGATTACCATGTACTGTTTTCTCTCTCCTGATGAAACAGCACTCCTCCACATTGAGCAACACTCAGAAGAAGCACTGAGGGTGGCACAGGCACAAAATGTACTCTGGGCAGGGAATTCATTGTCCACCGCCAAGATTAGCTTGTGGGCAGTACTACTGATCAAGTTGGTCAGGTCCTAAACGACATAGCTGCTACTCTAGGTCTGTTGCAGGTGGTGAGGGAACCAGCAAGAGAGAAAAACGTACTTGACCACATCCTTATCAATCTGTTGGTACAGATGCATCTGTCCATGACAGTGTCAGTAAGAGTGACCACTGCGAAGTCCTTGCTGAGACAAAGTCCCACTTCACGTTGAGAATACCCTGCATTGTGTTGTGTGGCACTATCACTGTGCTAAATGGGACTGACTTCAAACAGATCTAGCAACTCAAGACTGTGCATCCCGAGACGCTGTGGGCCATCAACAGCAGCAAAATTATACTCCAGCAAAATCCGGAACCTCATGGCCTGGCATATCCCCCACTCAACCATTATAATCAAGCCAGGGGAATCAATCCTGGTTCAATGTATAGTGCAGAAGGGCATGCCAAGAGCAGAACCGGGAATAACTAAAACTAAGGTGTCAACCTGGTGAAGCCACCTAACAGGACCACGTACAGGCCAAACAGCATAAGCAGCAAGTGATTGAAAGAGCTCAGTGATTCTACAACCAGTGGATCAGATCTAAGCTCCGCAGTCCTGCCACATCCAGATGTGACAATTAAACACTCACTGAGGAGAAAGATCCACAAATAGCCCCACCGTCAATGATGGAAGAGCCCAGCAGTTCAGTGCAAAAGATAAGGCTAAAGTATTTGCAGCAATCTTCAGCCAGAAATGCCAAGTCCATCTCAGCCTTCTCCAGTAGTCCCCAGCATTACAATTACCAGTCTTCGGCCATATCGAGTCACTCCATGTGATATCAAGAAACGGTTGGAGGCATTGGATATTGCAAAGGCTACGGGTCCTGACAACATTCCAGCAATAGTACTGAAGACTTGTGTTCCAGAACTTGCTGCTTTCCTAGCCAAGCTGTTCCAGTACAGTTACAACACTGGCATCTATGCGACAACATGGAAAATTGCCCAGGTATGTCCTGTACTCAAAAGCCGAAACAAATCCAACCCAGCCAATTACCACCCTGTCAGTCTACTGTTGGTCACCTGTAAAGTGATGGAAGTGTCATCAGTAGTGCTATCAAGCAGCACCTGCTCAGTAATAACCTGCTCAGTGATGCCCAGTTTGGGTTCTGCCAGCTCCTGACCTCATTACAGCCATGGTTAAAAGACAGACAAAAGAGCTGAATTCCAGAAGTGAAGTTAGAGTGACAGCCCTTGACATTAAGGCCATATTTAACTGAGTGTGGTATCAAGGTGCCCGAGCAAAACTGGAATCAACAGGTATCAGGAGTCAAATTCTCCGCTGATTGGGGTCATACCTGCACATAGGAAGATGGTTGTGGTTGTTGGAGATCAGTCATCTCAGCTCCAGAACATCTCTGTAGGGGTTCCTCAGGGTAGTGTCCTAGGCCCAACCATCTTCTGCTGCTTCATCAATGACTGTCCCTCCATCATAAGGCAGAAGTGGGGGTGTTCACCGATGACTGCACAATGTTCAGCACCATTCGCAACTCTTCAGATACTGAAGCAGTCCATGTTCAAATGCAACAAAGTCTGGATAATATCCAGGCTTGGGCTGACAAGTGGCAAGAAACATTTGCGCCCCACAAATGCCAGGCAATGACCATCTCCAATAAGAAACTATCCATCCACCACCCCTTGACATTCAATGATGTTACCATCACTGAATCCCCCACTATTGACAACTTAGGGGCTATCATTGACCAGAAACTCAACTGAACTCACCACATAAACACTATGGTTACAAAAGCAGGTCAGAATCTAGGAATACTGCAGCAAATAACTCACTTCCTGACTCTCCAAAGCCTATCCATTATCTGCAAGACACAAGTCAGGAGTGTGATAGAATACTCCCCAGTCGTCTGGATGACAGCAGCCCCAACAACACTCAAAAAGCTTGACACCATCCAGGACAAAGCAGTCCACTTGATTGGCACCATATCCACAAACATCCACTACTCTACTTCTGACGCTCAATAGCAATAGTGTGTACTATCTGCAAGATGCACTGTGGAAATTCACCACAATCCTTAGACAGCACCTTTGAAACTCACAACCACTTCCATCTAGAAGGACAACGGCAGAAGATAAATGGGAACACCACCACTTGCTAGTTCCCCTTCATGCGACTCAACATCCTGACTTGGAAATATATTGCTGTTCCTTCACTGTCACTGGGTCAAAATCCTGGAATTTCCTCCTGAACAGCATTATGGGTCAATTCACTGCAGGTGGACTGCAGCAGTTCAAGAAGGCAGCTCACCACCACCTTCTCAAGGGCAACTAGGGATTGGCAATAAATGCTGGCCAGCCAGCGACACCCACATTCCATAAATGAACAAAAACAACAGCATTCAAATCACACAACCCACTCACTTCTTTTGGTTGGTTTGGATTTAATTTCATTAGTCACTTGGATTTTCCAATGAGGTCCTTCACAAGCTGACATAACACGATAAGCACCCATCAGATCAGGTGAAATGCATAAGAGGAGGCACAGACTGGTGCTTTTACTTTCCTTCTTCCCATGGTGACAGTATTCACCTTCATCATTATTTCCTTCAGATCCTCGGCATTTGAGGGATGGTAGTCCCGCCATCCTTCATATATTAGAGTGTCCAGTGTTACATCACTCCACTGTTGTTACCAATATCCTAACTTCTCTTCATTTAAGTTTTGATTTTGAATAAGAAAATAAAATCTTGAAAGTAAGAAACTAGAAAAGTTAAGAAAAGTTTTATTAATACAAGGCCCTTTGGCTTATAATCAGTAACAAATTTACATTTCAGCACAAACTGAGTTCACTTATTACATGTCAGTGACAACTCAACATAGATTGTAACTAGTCAGTATATCAATGAAAATGCAAACATAACAGAACAAAAAGCCTTTGGAAAATAATCTTATTTCTAAGGATATTTTTTGCTGTAAAGGTTCATCTGGATGTTTCTGTTTATTTCATTGTTGTTTCACTGTGATTTATGCCATTGTGTTTGTAATTAAATGAAAAGTTGGTTAACCATTTTCAAAGGGAGAGATGTGGTTGTATGATTCCCCCTTAAATTAACAGGAACTGACTCCTCTCAAATGAACTGAACAAGCCCAGAATATTCACCATGATATAACATCTCCTGCAAGTTACTGAGTAGAATCATTGTAATAAACGCCCTCTCCATGAAAGTTATAAATTCAGTGATGATTCACTGCATGAGAATTCCTCCCAAGCATTACCAAGCTCCAGGAGAAATGGCTGCAATTTAAGAATACCACCAAACCCCACTACCATAGCTGCCAAAGTTGCCAAACTCCAGGAGAAAATACATGTACTTAAGCTGTAGTACTTTCCACTTACCTATGAATCTTTAAACAAAAATAAACTCGATCAGATAAATTTGTTCTAGCTAAGCACAGAAAATTTTAAAAAAAGCATTGTAAGTACAAAGAAGAAAAGTGGTTATGACAGGAAGCAATCTACCTAATCTAGTCTAAATTAACCACAGAGTCACCCGAATACTATGTAAATGGATCGCTGGTGATGGCGATTCAAGTTAACCGGCCATGTGTGGGCATAGGGAGCAGGAACAATAAGCTTCAAATGGACTTGAATATATTGCTTGGCTTGGAATTACCATTGCCACTAAAGTATATCAGTGAAGTCTTTCATGAGCAAGAGCTTTTCTTCCAAGATTAGAGTATTCTGGCAGGCTATATTCTCACTCATAAGGTAAGATTTCAATTCACTTAAAACCCTTTAGGCAAAGTTAAAATCAGATCCATTGATTTTGATCACCCCTTCAAGTTCTACTGTGGGAAGTTACTCAAAAAATAACAAACATATAATGTGGTACTGTTTCGTGATATAATTTTCATGTGTGTCATGTTCCCACTCATAAGGGAAGCATTACATCTCTTATGTTTAGTAAGCCTGCAATGTTACAGTTTATGGCTGATTGGTTTCTTGACTGGTTTCTTTAGGGGTCGCTTGCCAGTGTCCTGTTTGACGTTCAACTTTCCTCTTTCCTTGTTCTGTTCCTTCTGTAGGATCTGCTTCATGAGTATTGCTTCTCTCTTGCTCTCTTTTTTCACCTGTCGAAGGGAGCGCTTAATCCTCTTCACCTTCTCACGCAGATGGTTGTTGGCCTTTTCAAGAGATTTCACTTTCTGGGAGAGCTTCCTCACACGATCTTCCTCCTCATAAAGGGCTTTCTGCACCGTTGAGCATAGGAGCTGAAGGAGACATTGAAGACATTTATTAGAATACAGAACATAAAGATGTTACAAAAGACACTTTTCTTCTAACGACAAGATTATTAGGATACCCAGATAAAACAATGATGGCATAGATATCTACTTAATATAAAGTCTATGAGATTCAGTACTTGATTTTAACATTGGCATTGCCCCTTTAAAATGAATGGGTTAATCTCCAATTTTAAAACATCACCAATTCAAACATTTTGGTAATCCGTAATGACCTGATGCCTTTTCCATCAAAGAGGTTTGTGATTTATGCTGCAGCCTATCACCATGTCCAAGAATCTTCAAATAAAGCTATTTGTAAACATTTGCATACTAAATTTCTGTGTGGCTAATTCAAAGCGCACATTCTCTCTCTCTCTCGGGACATATACTGCCTACTCAAGTCCAAATTTGAGCATTTTAGGAGATTGAAGAATAGAAAACTCAAAGCGCTTGCAAGGGTAATGATAGACTTAATTCAACTGAAAGCACACAGCTTCTTGAATTTAGAATATGAGTAATCTTCCTCCTGCAAGTCCAGTCAGGGCCACCTATCCTTTTAAATGCTGACTGATAGTTTACTCTTAATCCAAACAGAATGAATTCCAGGCCCATTCCATCAGGTTTCATTCACAAACATTTATCATTAACAGTGCCTGGAGTACTGCAGACTTGCATGCTTAAGATATTGGGTTCCAAGTTAACATCATTGGGTATATCATTTTACAAAGTCCTCATCACCAAGTAGATCCTGCTTACATTTCCACTTGAACAACTAATATAAACTAAACACCCATGAAAATCAACTCTTTAGAACCTGGAATGTCTGCATCAAAGCTGCTATTTCTGTGCCAAAATGGTGTAGTCACTGCCTGCATACTTGCGCTGGATGCCATTTTGAGGCAGTCAGTAATATGGGCATTAGGATATATAGACTAGGCAGGTCACACTGTGAACTGGTATATAATATTGATTTTATGGCAACACTGCCATTTAGAACCTCAGGAATCTGCCTAACACCTGCTTTGAAATATACACAACTAAGCATGTGACTAGCAGAAGCAAGGATTCTCCTCACTAACCCTATTCAAAGTGATCATTAACTATTAGGTTAGTTGCTGATTACTTTCCACTGATTGAATTTGTATAAGTGTTTGGTAGTTTGCCAAACAGTTGAAGGTTGGTGAAGTTGGCATGGAATGGTACTACATGTTGAGAATACTCCAGTTCTAACCTCAAGGATTGTGGTTAGATCTCTTGCTCTCGTTAATGTACTATATGTAGTTACCATCTCTCATTGTCTGCAACATAAGGGAGATTGAGCGGAGACAGTGCAAATGGGAACAAGCTACCCAGCTGCAAAGGGGAGAAACAGAGAGGGAGAAGAAGACCAGCTTGAACCGGGGTCTTCCAGGAGCCTCAACCTAAGCCAGAAGCAGAATGTGCACTGTACCTGTTTGATGAAGTGAATGCTCATGAAAATTGGGAAGCTGACATGCAGCTTCAGAGCAGGCAGCATGGATAGTGCTTTCTGTCATATGAAGGGGGCTGTGGACCTGAATTTCTTTGCATCAGGATCCTTCCATGCTTGAACAGGCAACATCTGTAACATCTTCAGGTTTGCTGTCCACTGCTGTATCAGGAAGGTTACTGACACTGTTTATGCCAAGACAGCTGAGTTCATTGCCTCTTCTCTTATCAAAGAGAAACAGGACGAGCTTTGTCAGGCCAGTGGGATTTCCATGGGATGCTATTAACCATGCACATATGACTTTGCAAGTGTGCATTTGAATGCAGAGATATATTACAACTGCAAGCCTCCACTCACTGCAATGTGCAATTGGTGTAGTGATCAGATGGGATATCATGCATTGGAATGTCCATAGTCATGGCAGCCGTCATGATGCACTTATTCTGCTCCAGTGTACTATTCCCTCAATAATGAAGTCACCAAAGGATAGCTGCTGGGTGAAAAGGGTTGTCCATGTGTCTTATGACTCTGCTGAGCAAGTTAACCAGATATGGCCAACATGTGTTGTGTTGACAGCCATGTGATCATGTGAAACATCATGGGATGTATTGGCAACTGTCCCGCTGTCCAAAATTAATTTTTTTTACTCGTGGGACGTGAATGTTGCTGGCGAGCCAGCATTTATTGCCCATCCCTAGCTGCCCTTTAAATGAGTGGCTTGGTGGGCCATTTCAGAGGGCAGTGGAGAGTCAACCACATTGCTGTGGCTCTGGAGTCACATGTAGGCCAGGCCAGGTGAGGATGGCAAATTTCCTTCCCTGAAGAACACTAGTGAACTAAATGTGTTTTTCTGACAATAGGCAATGGTTTCGTGCTCATCAGTAGATTCTTATTTCCAGCTTTTATTTTTTGTTGAATTCAAATTCCATCAATCAGCCACGGTGTGATTCAAACCTGGGTCCTCAGAACATTAGCTGAGTTTTGGGATTAATAGTCTAGCAATAATACCACTTGGCTATCGCCAATTCCACTATTCTTTGGGAGACCTTGAATACTGGCCAGATCTTGTGCCTTGATCCATGGAGCTGCGTTGTGCCCTGCATAACTTTACCATCGTGAGGTCGCATCCTATGGCAAGCAGCAAGAGCAGGAGAAACAACAGGAGAATGAAGAGGAAGAGCAGGAAGGATCCAAAAGACAACCAGAACATCCCCTTCTTGGCTAACCTCTTCGGGATCACTTCATGCAACAATGATTCTATGACAAATAAACCCCAATCCCCATTCTAAACCAAACCACAACAACCTTCACTGAATATCACAGCAAGCATTCCAAAACAACTTTATCAAAAAAAATCTGCAAAATACTCATAGAATCATACAGTCATACAACACGGAAATAGACCCTTTGGTACAAATCGTCCATGCCGATCAGGCATCACCACCTTCTTTCTTCTATCATCAAGCCAATTTAGTATCCAGTTGGCTTGGTCTCCCTGGATCCCATATGATCTAACCTTACTAATCAGTCTACCATGCAGGACTTTGTTGAAAGCCTTGCTAAAGTCCATGTTACACCCTGCCTTCATCTATCGTCTTGGTAACCTCTTCAGAAAACTCAATGGTATCCAGTGCTGCATCAGAGAACCTTGGAACATACACTCTGTTCTGTAGCAGCATGTTCAATTCTCTACCAAAACAGATTCTATTTCTAAAAACTGATCCAGTGCCTGATCCCCTTTAAGTAGTGCAGTCAGGCTTTAACTAATTCAGTCCAGTTTTAATTGATGCTAGCACCGCACAAGCATAGACTCTTAGTGAGTCATGTAGCCACTAAGTTGCATATTTAGAGTTAGTCTGAATTCTATTCAGCACCCTGCTTGTATGCTGCTTGCATTACTTTGAGTTGACATGTGTATCATAATTCCTCTGCCACTGTTTTCAGTGGCAATCAGATTATTCAATTTACATATAATTTTCCACGAACACTGGTTCTATTCTTCCCAAAATACCAAGTGATTTGCAACACACCCAACGCCACTCTGATGAACTTGATTCTCTCTGTTTGAATTACCGATTCAGTTCTCCACACCCACCAGCCAAATTATATCAGATGATTAACTTGTCATGTGACAACATTGATTCAGTCCTCCATGTTGAAGTGACACATCAAAATTCCCCATGTTACAATTAATGAGTTACTCCCTCTATTACAATGAAATAAGCAGTCCTCTTACGTTATAAGTTCTGGCTCAGTCCCATATGATAATGAATTGTTCTATCTTCCAATAATTAGAACAGCCGATTTAATTCTTCAATACTTGCAGATTCAATCTGATGCATTTCCAATGAATTATTCAATCGCTCCACTTTCCCCATATCAAAATATTAATTTAGTTCTTTATGGTCAGAAACAAGAAAGTTGTAGCCGCATTACTGTATGTTTTTCAAAGATTCTTGATAGTTTTGATAGGACTTTCTGAAACTGAAATTAATTTATGAGCATTTATGTGCAACTGTGCTCGGTATTTGATAAGTAGACAGTCAACGTTTTTAAGTAGGATGTGACCAATGCACGTTCAGTCAAGCAAAGATAAAATCAAAGACAAATGTTTCCTCTTAAACATGTTGATCCTTATCAAAGATGAAAACATTCTGTATGAACTGCATAGGATCCCTACGCTGCAGCCAAAAAAAACAGGATTGACATTTTCCATTTTCTTCACAGTATTTTTACATTGAGACAATTTTCACAGACTCTGGCTTTTTATGAAATTATATGTATTCTTCCTGGCTTTTGGACTGTACTGCCTACACAGGTGTGACCCTCTATTCAATGTTCTTTATCAAGATAAATTTCAGAGTTCTAGACTGGAATCTTTAGAGAACATGGGGGTTGCTAGTTTGGAATTTGCATTCTCTCTGAGTATAGATGTTTGCTGCAATCCAGACAATGACTGTAGCTGTCAATCCTACATTTTACATAAATTATGGTTTTGAGAAATGAAACAACCTTTAGTTGTGAATGCTCAATAGTTATGCTGTTTTATACTTCATAAAGAGAAGGGCAGACCCTGTGTGAAGGGCAGCAGCAGCAGAACATAAAAGCCTGTCAGAGCCAAAGTGTGATGTCACAGGAAAACAGGTATTTCTTCTGTCTCATAAATCAGGAGAGGGTAATACAGCTGCAGAATATAATCAGTAAATTACTTTTAAAGTATTTAACATCCGCATTTTTTAAATATTCTTGGGAATAAACTTGGTTCCCAGACATTCTCGTTTATTTGTAGTGCTGTTAATAAACCATAATGTTAATAAAATAAATCTTGAATCAGACTCACATTGGAAACATCACACAAACACATGAGTGCAATGGCTTGAATTTTATGACCAACTCTCACTTTGCCAAAGTACTGGTGAATTGGGGGAAATGGGTGTAAAGTTGAGTGGGACGAAGGAGGTGCTGTCACCATGGCCTTCCCATCTCTGCTGGTATTTTGTTGAGGCTCTTAAGCGGCTAATTAAAGGCCTCTTAATGGATTTTCCTGATGTCACTGGTATCTTTCCTGTCAGCAGATGGACATCGCCACCATGGAACGGTGGGGGTTAGGGTCTTCCCCATAAACCCTACTGACTTGTGGTATAGGAGCATCCCTCCTGATCAGACACCTTGTGGCACACAGAATGTCTCCTGCCACAGTATGGGCCACCTCTACTGGATGAATCCTCGCTCCCACTGTGAAAGATCCCCTTTCTGCAGCTGGGTCTTGTCTGATGATCCCTAAGCCCAGATACCCGCACTCTGGACCTCTTCGCTAGCAGCTGCTGGGGGGTCGGCTGCAGTCCCAGATGTGGTAACCACAGATGGTGGCACTGCTACAACTGAATTGCCGCAGGCCCTCGCATTGGCCAGCATATCTAGGCTGTGAGACATCCTGCATTCGAGGGGTGGAAACAGAAGAGCATTGAGTAGTAAATTCCATGGGAGGACAAGGTGGGCTCTCCCCTGACGTTGCAACCAATTGGCGAGGCCAGCACCTCCATGTGAACTGCAGGTACTGTATCTTTGCTTACGACATCTGTATATCAAATTTATTTTCAGTGTAAAGTTTTAAAACGTTTACATTTATATAATGTTTCATGATGTTCCAAAATACAGCCAATGGCACACTTTTAAAGCGCAGTCACTGTCATATGTTAGCTGAAGAGGCAGCCAATCTACACTGCAAGAACTAACAAGAAGCAATTGATAAATGACTAAATCATCTGTTTTATGTGCTTCACAGTGGCTCAGCAGTTAGCACTGCAGCCTCACAGCGCCAGGGACCCGAGTTCGATTCCACCCTTGGGCGACTGTCTGTGTGGAGTTTGCACGTTCTCCCTGTGTCTGCATGGGTTTCCTCCCACAATCCAAAGATGTGCAAGCTAGGTGGATTGGCCATGCTAAATTGCCCATACTGTTCAGGGATGTGTAGATGAGGTGGGTTATAGGGGGTGGGTCTGGGTGGGATGCTCCAAGGGTCGGTGTGGACTTGTTGCGCCGAAGAGCCTGATTCCACACTGTAGGGATTCTATGATTCTTTGTCTATGTGTGGATGAAGGCTATAACAAGGTGAGAAGCCAAGTGGCCCTGGTGTAACCTATAAAAATGGGCTGCACAGTGGCACAGTGGTTAGCACTGCTGCCTCACAGCACCAGGGACCCGGGTTCGATTCCACCTTCAGAGGACTGTCTGTGTGGAGTTTGCACATTCTCCCCATGTCTGTGTGGGTTTCTTCTGCGTGCTCCAGTTTCCTCCCACAGTCCAAAGATGTGCAAGTTAGTGGATGGCCATCCTAAATTGCCCATAGTGTCCATAGATGTGCAGGCTTGGTGGGTTAGCCATGAGAAATGCAGGGATACAAGTACAGAAGATAGGATGATCTTCAGGGGGGTGGATGTGGACTTGATGGGCTGAATGGCCTGCTTCCACACTGTAGGGATTCTTTGATTCTATGTCTTGGAGAATGGATAAATTTGGGCTCAATGTGCTGAGATAAAAATCTCCTGATCTTCTTTCAATATCATGTATATAGAATGGTTAAGGTCATGGGGAGGCCACTTGCCCTATCAAGTCCACAACAAGTCTTTCAACAAGCAATCCAACTTTACAGCCCTCCTGACATATCTGTGCCCTGTTTTTTTTTTACCTCTTTCAAGTATTTAATCAACTCTTTAGAAAGCTACTGTTACATCTATTTCTACCACCCAACTAGGCAATTCCATCCAATCTCCAATCACCAGTTTCAACCATTCAGCCATTGGAAGCAATTGCTCTTTATTTACTCTATTTACATGCCTATAATTTGAAACAGCTTTATAAAGTTGCCTCTTGGTCTTCTCTGCTGTAAAGAGGACACCAACAAAGGATTATTTTGTTCTGGTTTTGCATAATTTCCTGGCTTCTGAGCTCTGTTTCCAAAGCTTGGCAATTCTTCAGATAGATTTATAGACACTAAATGAGCAAGGAATATGGGGAGACAGCAGGAGTATGGCATTCAGATTGAGGATCAGCTATGGTCATAATGAATGGTGGAGCAGGCTCAATGGGTTGAATGGCCTACTAATGCTCTTATTTCCTATGTCCTAGGTTTTATTAACTATTTTGCAAGCTGGTCACGTCACCTGCAAATTTTTTATGCACAGACATCCTATTCTCTCTATTTTTCATTCTCTTTAAGACGGTTTAATTTAGCGTGTATCGTCTCTCCTCAACCTTCCTATCAAAAAGTGACAGCTCACACTTTCCTGTGAGGAATATCATCCATCCTAAAGGACCTAATGGTCTATTCCAGCTCCTACTTTCTATGTTCCATTCCATCATTGCATTAAATCTGCTTGAGGTCTCTTAGTTCGTTCCACACTCTTTACTGCACTTTCAAGTTTGGTATTACATACAAATTTTGTAATTGTCTCCTATATGCCAATCTCAAGTTGTCAATATATGTCAGAAACAGATTGGTTTTAGCACCAAATCCTTGGGGATATATCACTGTATGCCTGCTTACAGTCTGAAAAACTCATCTATTAACCACACCTCTATAGTTTCAGTATCTTCACCAATTTTGTATGCTACCACCATTTTATCCCATGAACCTCAATATTGCTAACAATCCTAAAATTTGGAACTGTGGGATCTTTAACATCAGGCTAAAAGGGCAGTAATGAACTTAGATCATCGAATCCCTACAGTGTGGAAACAGGCCCTTTGGCCCAACAAGTTCACTCTGCCCCTCAGAGCAACCCACCCAGACCCTCATAACCCACCTAACCTACACATCCCTGAACACTATGGGTAATTTAGCATGGCCAATCCACCTAGCCTGCACATCTTTGTACTGTGGAAGGAAACCAGGGCACCCAGAGGAAACCCACGCAGACACAGGGAGAATGTGCAAACTCCACACAGACAGTTGCCCGAGGGTGAAATTGAACCCAGGTTGCTGGCGCTGTGAGGCAGCAATGCTAACCACTGAGCCACTGTGAACATCTGAAAGATGGCACTTGTAAAGTGCCAAACTAGATGACATGGTTCAGTATCGAGTGGGACTTGAACTTACAAAATCTGACTTGTAAGCAGAGGAGAAACCATAAAACGTGCTTCCATGGACCCCCAGGGATTTGGCAGAGATTTTCGAAAGCTTTTGAAATGATTGTTGGCTTACAGGTGGTCTCTCCTGAAAAGTGGGATTTAGTAGCCCATTAGCCTATTATGTCAATCTAAAAGTATTGATTTTCTTTTTAACCCTCCTCCCTCCCCAGTTTTCAAGGATCTAGGCCACAACTACCAAGTGGGATCACACTTCTCAGGCCTTTGTGTCTTTCAGCTAGTCAGTGCTTTGATGCAAGGGAAGCAACATATTTAGGTTGACAGAAAAAAACTATTTGGGCAGGGTGGCTACTATTTGAGGACTACCTGGCATTTCCAAAGTAGCTGCCAACTTTTCCTGATAGACTTGCTATCAAATGCACCTGAAAGCCTACATAATTACATGATCTGTTTATTTATTTCCTTGAAATAAATCAAAGATCATTTTACCTACTGGGTTCATGTTCTTTGTTCCTCTGTATGGTAGGTGAGTGGTGGGTGATACCCTCAGTCACAGGCTCAATCATTTTTCAAGCTCAGAAATGAGAAATAGGAACAGGAGTGAGCCATTCAGCCCCTCAAGCCTGCATTGCCGTTCTATAAGATCATAGCTGATCTGCCTCAGGTCTCAAATCCTCTTTAAGACTAGCTCCTTATGGCTTCCCATTAACATTGAAAATGCATACTGCTATTTACAGCGCTAACAGGTAGCTCACTATGCAGAAGAGCAGGAAATCCTCTACGGCAAAAAATTCCAGAACCCCAGCTCTATGTAACTGGAGTTAATAATCCTTTTAGGTGGCACTGTAATTGGTTGCTCTGTCTGTCTTAAATTCTTCCAAGGGATATGAGTATCTCTGCCAGCGTTTGTTACTAATACCTCAATGCCCTTGAACTGACTGGCTTATTCAGCTAGGACAGGTAAGAGTCAACCTCCCAGAGTCTCATATAGGTCTGACCAAATAAGGACAGCAGATTCCCTTCTCTAAAGGATGTTTGTGAGTTGGAGGGGTTTCAAGGTCAGACTAGTTTTCAATTCCAGATTTTTAATGGGTGAATTTAAAGTTCACCAGCAATGGTGGGATTTGAACCCATTCCCAAGGAGATTAGCCCAGGCCTCTGGATTACTAACCCACTGATATTAACACCACACCACCTTGTTCTGACCACAATGTGTGGATGGGTTGAGGAAATAGCAGTGACTCCTGATTTACAAGAAAGTAGTGTTTGAGTTAAAATATTATCCTCATTGAAATATATTTAGCAGAATACTGCCAACTTTTGTCAACTGCTTGACTACCGAGATTGAGGTCCACCTGAAAATTGGAGCAGGCAAATATTCAGAGGTAATTCAGGGATTACACATTCTTTTCTCAATTTCTGTCCACTTACCTCATGTTCAAATTGAAAAACAGGACAATAAAGAACAGTTTAAAAAAAACCCAAAAAACTGTGGGTGATGGAAATCAGAAAGAATATTTTTTCTGTCCCTGGGAATATATCCTACAAATTTCTTTTGAAATATTTCTATTGCTGATGTACTCTCTCCCACATTTCCACCCTAAACCTTGACAGCAGAATAAGGTCACGAGTGATATCCCAGTCCCCTTACATGACTCTAAGTTTAAACTCAATGCATCAACTGAAATTAATAGCTAGAAATGGTGAAAGTAGAGGTCAGCTATACAGAGACAACCAGATGGAATCTAAAATAAGGCTCTTCACAAGCAAACCAATTGTTTTTTCCAAACTAAAGGCCATTCTGCACTTGAAGAACATTCTTTTGAAATTTGGTTTTAGCCCTTTGCTTTGTGAATGTATGAAAACCAGAGTTCCTGGTGCCAGATGACGGGTTTATTGAAATTCCTCAGCACTATGGAGCAGCTTCACATGATTCAGCTGCAGTCAGGGACCTTTTGTTTTGGCTGAGTTACTGAGCGGCCTGTGTTCAGCATGTCACGCACAGCATTGCAGTTTGGAGAGCCAGACACTGTGGAGATAATTATCGTTTCCCCTCTCCTCAGTGTCTTTAAAATGCGTTTTAAAATAGTGTGAGGTTTTATTAACCACTGAAGGTCATTGAACAAGTTCAAAAAAACCTGCAAGATTGGATGAGTTGCATGACTAGATTCACAAAAGATATGCATATGTTGAGCATGGTAAAGACAGCAATACGTGTATGAAAAGATTAAGGATAAAAGCACATTGGAATCTTAAGGTGTAGTAATACCGGAGGTTTGTCATCAGATTATAAGGGCATAGGTTGTATAGTACAATGACATGAGTAGATTTCCTGATGCAGTTTTTCACATTTATGATACCTCAACTTTATACCAGTTCTTTCCTCCATTTAACACAACATACTACAGTGATGTATAGCCAAGAGCTCATAATTTCCACTCCATATTTCCCAAACACCTCAAAGCTTGCAGAAAACACCGATATTTCCTCCCCAAACCACCAATTCTCAGTAATATAAATTATATGTTTCTCTTCTTCTTGGCCTCGTAAGATTCTTGCATTCAAAACAAAATTGTGTAAGGAAATAACTTGAATCATTTGGGTCATTTGCACATGCTGATTGCGTGCTTTTTATGCAAATATCAGGGCTCCATTGCTGAACTTTCTACTATTTGGTCAATTTTCACTGGTACCATTTTCACTGGTTTGCAGTTTTTTAATTTGTTAACATTGAAAGCTCGCTAATTTAGTCGCCAGCTGGTTGGCCAATTCGATTTCATACTTGTGACATTTTCAAGTTATGATATCATAAATGTGGCAAGATATAGAAGTCTGGGAAATGTGACACAGTCAAGTTGGTGACAGGGGTGATCAGGATCGCAGGGAATGGGGTATGTTGATGGTGGTGTTGGAGTCAGACCCTTTCTCCTCTTAGCTCCACAATAGGGTATGTCAAATAATGTTAGCCTTACATTTTGGATAACAGATTCCAGTGCTCATTCTAATGACAGTGTTGGGGGCGCCTGAAGAAACTGACCACAACATGCACATGGCAAGCTGAAGTTATTTGCACTGCAATTTGGAAAACAGATCTAAAGAAACATTGAGTCCTTGATTTGTGCATGTCATAGTCCTAAACAAAATTTCAGACCTTAGCTATCGACTGAATAGCCATAACAAACATGGGAGTAGCACAATTTTAGCACGGGATAAGCGGGTGCTTAATACCAGCTGCATTGGACCCTCAGCGCAATCGAATTTCTAGGCCTAGACATTGAATTATACAGATTGCTTAATAAAGCCCTACCCGATTATCCTCTTGCAGTTCCCACTCTGGCATGAAGGTATGATGATGGATGCCGCTGGTACAGTTAGAGAACTGGAACAGACTTGCAAACATACGCTTGTTCTCGGTAGTATCTGGAAAAATTGGATCCTGGAAATTTATTCCGTGTGGCACAATATTGTAATTCTCATCCAACCTGAAACAGAATTAAATTTCATAATTCTATTCATACACCATACCCTTTGCCATTTGTCAAAGTTCTGTGATGCTCCAGCAGCTGTTAGTGTTCTTACTTATGAGAGTGCTTACAAAAATTGCACAGTCACATGTTAAACTCCAGACTCCCTCCAACATGCACAAGATTTTGACTCCAAATATACCAATATATACCAGGACCACTGCCTGTTCACCATCTCTCCTCAGAATGCCCTGCAGCCACTCCAAGACCACTAAGACTTTGGCACACCAGGGAGACAACACAGAAATGTCTGTCTTTCCCTTGCTGTTGAATCCCACGCCCACATTCCCCAAAAATCTGGAAGTTAAGAGTTTACTGATGACCATGAATTCACTGTTGATGAATCTGGAAAACCCCATCTGCTTCACTAATGTCCTTCAGAGAAGGAAATCTGCCAACCTCACCTGGTCTGGCCTACATGTGACTCCAGACCCACAGCAATGCGGTTGACTTTCAGTTGCCCCCTGAAATGGCCTAACCAACCATTCAGTTCTATAAATAGGTACAAAGTCTAATTTTCTCTCTAATGGCATTGTGGATCAACCCACAGCAGGTGGACTGCAGCGGTTCAAGATGGCAGCACACCACCACCTTCTCAAGGGCAACTAGAGGTGGGCAAGAAATGCTGGCCAGCCATCCCACAAATGAACAAAAATAAAACACTATACCATTGCCATTCTTCTTCCTCCCCACTTGTGCACCAGAGCCACCATGGTATCTTGGATTTGGCTTCCCCAGCTATCCTCTCAGAGGTTGTCCCTCTGAACAGTATCCACAATGGTACCTCTTTTAGACAGGAGGGTGGGTGGCCATGAAGGACACCTGGAGTCCCTGCCTTCGTCCACTATGCCTGGTGGTCACTCATTCCCTTTCTGCCTGTTCAGTCTTGACCTGCTGTGTGATTACCTCACGGAATGTGTTAACTAAGACAATCTCAGCATTTCCAATACTCCACAGTGAGTCCAGCCACCACTCCAACTCCAAAATGCCAATAACTGCAGCTGGCCATGCTTCCTACACATGTGGTCACCAAGGTCATTGGAACTGTCCATGACTTTCCACTTAGGCAGGGGGAGCATGTCACGCTGTGACCTCCACTATGATAACTTTCTTTTAGACTAGGCTTTGTTATATATTGGTACCAACACCTTAGGTATGAAGAAAGGATGAGGACCCACAAACACAAGTAAATTGAAAAGTAGGACCTCAAAGCTACTAATCTTAGGATTACCGCCAGTGTCGCATGCAACAAGAACAAAAATAACAGGATATGCCAGATGAACACATGGCTAGAGAAATGGTGTAGGAGGGAGGGATTCTGATTCCTGGGATATTGGGACCAGTTTTGGAAGGTGTGACTGGTAAAGCAGGGTGAGTTATATCTGGGCAGGACCGGGACCAATGCCCTTGAGGGGATGTTTGCTAGTGACTCAAAATTGAGTCAATCTTGCATCAGTAAACTTCCTCCCTGTGCATCTAAACCTGTACATTAGTAGATCATTGGTAAACTACTCTGAGAATGGCTTCTTCTATTTTGGAATATTATAGCAAGGATGCCAAGACAATGAAGATTGTTGAAAAGAGATTCATTAAGATTATTGAAATAGCTATGATGAAAAATAGATAAGCAAGAGCTGTATTTATAAGAACAAAGAACAGGCTATTTGATAGATATTTATTCCTTTAAATAATACTAATTATGCTAGGGACTTTATTTCACTTCAAACACTCCCAGCAAGTTCTTGCCTTCAGTCTTTGGAGATCTTACTTTAAGTCTCAACATTATTTCCCTTACTTTATTTTTATTACCTTATTATAATGGTCCTACCTTTCTCAATTGAGTCAAAGTACACCTACTTGTTTAAAAATACACATTGTTCTAATTTACTGCAATTTGTAGACAATCCTTAACAGCCGTCCAAATAATGAACTTACAGTTTTGCAGTGATGTCCCTATTTGCTTTCTCATTCTGTTTTGAACTCAGTGCTGCTCCCTCACAGGTCCCATCACCTCCATTCTCCCAAAGTCAGTGGTATAGGCTTCGAGCATTAATCTCAATTTATATACTCTTGCTCTGCACTGCTGCCTCACAGATCCTGCTGTGTCTCCAATGCCTCAGGTAATGGTTTAGCCTCGAGCCTCAGGCATGACTTATACCCTCCCACACCACACAAGAACCCCCAAATGCCTTCATGCTGCAGCGTTCTGCTGTCCTTCTCATTTAAATAATATTCAGCTCCTTTATTCCTCTTGTCAAAGTGTATAACCTCACATTTTGCCACACCACATTTTTGACTACTCACTTGATCTCTCAATAACTCTTTGTGTTATCCTCACCACTTGCCTTTCCACCTATTTTTGTGCTATCTGCAAACTTGTCTGTAGTACATTCACTCCCCTCATCCGAGTCATTAATATATATTGCAGATAACTGTGCCCCAACATTGTTCTCTGTGGCAATCCACTAGTTACAAGTTGCAATCTGAAAAATTTTCCAGCTCTCTATATTTTATTAGCTAGGCAATCCTCTCTCCATGCTAACAGATGACTTCCAACATTATGGGCTTCTTTCCCATTGAGTAGCCCAACATCCGGTACCTTATCAGTTACATTTTGGAAATTCACATATATTAAATCCACTGGTTCTCCTTTGTCCATCCTGCTTGTTACCTCTTCAAAGATCTTAATAAATTTGACAAGCATGATTTTCCCTTCATGAAGCCATGCTGCCTCTGCTTGATTGTATCACATATTTCAATTATTATGAGATAGTAGGAACTGCTGATACTGGAGAATCTGAGATAACAATTTCTGAAGAAGGGTCCAGACCCGAAACATCAGCTTTCCTGCTCCTCTGACGCTGCTTGGCCTGCTGTGTTCATCCAGCTCTACACCTTGTTATCTTTCAATTATTATGATTTTGGTGAGCAGTTTTGTACTTCAATCTAAAGTAAATATTTTAGTTGTTTTAACTGATATATGCTCAGGTCTTATGTTAAATTTTTGGTCATTTCAGAAGAGTGCAAAGTTAGGCTAATCCTGTATGCAGACAACAAATAGGTTGTTTGCAAGTTATTCTGATTATGTAAATACAGGCTACTAAAAGATACTGGATGGAATTTTGAATGGATGATACCTGTTGAAACAATGGGTAGCAGATCACAAAACCACTGAAAGCTTCAACTGCCCTCACCAAGGCTCTTTAGCTGAATTTCTCTCATCTGTCAAAATCCACTGCTTAACCTCAAAGTTTCTGATTCATACCCTTTTTATGCTCTCGAATGATGTTAATACTGGGAAAACACATGATAAACACCACTCAAGGACTTCCAGAAATTTAGCCCTGAGAATTTAAACAGATGTATTTGGAAGTTTATCCCAAGGTTAAAACAAGGTTATTAGATTGCTGCAAAGAGATTTTTTAGCTGATGACTAATCAATGCGATTCAGAAAAGTATGATTATTGAGTCAAATGATGTGGTTTGGTGCTTTATGCCCTATCCAGCAGTTTTGCTGTGTGATTGATGGTATTAGAGCGGCATATTTTACAGGGTGGTCTCACTGTTTGATTAATGCTGTATTCTTTACCCAGAGGTCTGACTGTATGATTGATGATTTTACCAAACTAAAGCAAAGTTTGACCAAATCTGTTGAGAAGTTTGATTAAAACAGGGGGACAGCTAATTCTAAAAACTTGGCTGCCTTGTTTAAAGTAAAAAGGACTTAGTCTATACTCTAGAAATATCAAAACATAATTTATTAACAAGAGGGTTCATTCAATGCAATTTGAGTGCATTCTATAATGGCATTTTGGGGTCTGGATAATGGTAGTGTTTCTCTAAATGATTAGAAAAAGCACATTTTAGAGCATATGGCAATAATTATTCCAATTTTCAAATAATAATGCTGAGTACACCAAATAATTCTTTTCAGACTCACGTTAGACTCTCCAGAGGAAAATCATGTACAATATTACTTTGTTTACTGTGGTACTGTCATATAGGAATTGTGTGGTGAGCCTTGCAATTACCTTTTGAAGATGTAAATAATTAAGTTACTTAAATGATCTTATTAATGATTATAATTATTATTATGCCATTAACATTAATGTGACAATAACCAGCATTACTTGGTCATAAGTTCATAGAGAGGTCTTTGACTGAGTGTTTGATGTTGTAAAATGAACTGATTTAGGAGTATAATCTTACAGTGGTTGAATAATAGGCTGTTGAATCGCTCAGAGTCTCATGGTGTTGGGAAAGTTGGACTTACTGATGCTAGTCTTGTATAGCATTGTTATATCATCCTGGCATGGAGATAACCCTTTGATAAATGTTAGAACAGTAAAGGCTGCAAATAGCAGCAATAAGCAGGTTTAGACATTCAGCTAGTCATGAATAGACAGGTCAACCTGGCATAGTAGCATTAATCTGTTATCCTGTGCCACTGGGCTGATGTTGCTTTGCTAGAATATATAACTGTGAAGCAGTTGTCTGTAATAAGCTAGACCTGTGGCTGCTACTGCCTTGAGAAGAAGGAAGGGCATGTGGAAAGTAAAACTCAGAAGGTCTGCAGAACCAAGAGAGATGCGGACAGACAGGTAGATAGAAGGTGAAATGCGAGCTCCTAAAACCCCTGGGTACCAATGACCTTCTGGATTCTTCCCCTCCCCTCCCCTCTTCCGCTTTTCCCTTGACTCTATCTCTTCTTCTAATCCCACCCCTTGCTAGGTATTCATCATAATCTTTGACCATCCACTTTTCTGATCTGGGCAGATTGATCTAGTCTCAATAAAGGACTTAATTTTATCTCTTTATGCCCCCACCTCAATGAATTTCAGACATGACATGACCCTTATTCACTCCTTGGGATGTGGATGTTGCTGACTGGCCAGCATTTATTGCCTATCCCTAGCTGCCCTCGAGAAAGTGGTGGTGAGCTGCCATCTTGAACCACTGTAGTCCGTGTGCTATAGGCAGACCCACAATGCCCTTAAGATGGGAATTCCAGGAATTTGACCCAGAAAAAGTGAAGGAACAGCCATATATTTCCAAAAACAGGATGGTGAGTGGCTTAGTGGGTAGCTTGCAGGTGGTAGTGTTCCCATATATCTGTTGCCCTTGTCCTTCTAGATTGAAGTAGTTGTTGGTTTGGAAAGATCTTTGTCAAAGGATCTTTCATGAATTTCTGCAGTGTATCTAATAGATAGTACATACTGCTACCACTGAGTGTCAGTGATGGAGGGAGTAGATTCTTGTGATGTGGCGCCAATCAAGCGTAGTTTACAAAACTGTCAATGACCTCATCTCCTCTGGTGACATCCCCCCCCATCCACAATTTCTCACCTCATAGACTCCCAACACAACACAGCCTGCTTCCACCTTCTCCCTAAAATCCACCAACAGGACTACCTGCAGTTTCAGCCTATTCATGATCAACTGAACTTATTTATTCTTATCTTGACTCGAAATTTTTTCTCTTTGTTCAGTCTCTTCCCACTTACATTTATGACTTTTCTGACATTTTACGTTGATTTCACAATTTCCCCTGACAATTCACCATGGATGTGCAATCTCTCTACACATCTGTCCCCATCAGGATAGTCTGAAGCCTCTCTGCTACTTCCTTGAAACAGGCCTGCACAGTTTTCATCCATCATCACCCTCCTTCACCTGGCTGATCTTGTTCTCACTGTGAACAACTTTTCCTTTAACTTGTTTCACATCCTCCTGTCAAACATGTGGCAATTGGTGCCTGCCTGATCCCAGATATGATTGTCTGTTTGTGGAGTATGTGGAGCATTCCTTGTTCCAGCAGTATTAAAGACCCCAACCATAACTTCTCCAACACAGTGCTGATATCACTGGTGCTGCTTTCTGCTCTGCAGAATTGAAAGAGTTCATCAGTTTTGATGCAATTTCCATTCTCTTATGTTCACTTGGTCCATCTCTGACTCTTCATTTCCATTTCTCGATTTCACTGTTTCCATTTCTGGGAAAAGGCTGTCCACCAATATCCACCACAAACTCACTGATTCTCACAGAGCTACCTCAACTACACTTCCTCACACCCTGCTTCCTGCAAGGATTCCATTCCATTTCCCTACTTTCTACATCTCTGCCACGTATGTTCCAGTGATGCCACCTTCTACCGGGTTGCCTCTGAAATGTTTTCCTTTCTCTTCAACTGAGGATAACCCCGCCTCCCCCAACACCATGGGTGATACAATCCACCAACCCTGTCTGGTTCATCTGTTCCACTTCTGTCTTCATCCTTCCCTCCCTCCCCCTCTCAGATCAATAATTGGGTTCTCATTGTGCTCACCTTCTATTCCACCAATCTCCACATTCAAAAGATCATCCTTCGTCATTTCCAGCAGATACCACCATCAAATACATTTTCCCCTCCCTGCCACTGCCAGCGTTCCACAGGGACCATTCCCTTTATAACACCCTGGTCCACTCTTCCATCAGTCCTACCAATTCCTCACTTCTCCACGATACCTTCTCATGTAAATACAGAAAGTGTAAAAACTGCTCAATCACTTCTTCCCTCTTCACTGTCCAAGGCTCTAAGGATAACTTCCAGACAAAGCAATGTTATACTTGCACTTCTTTCAATCTAGTCCACCTATCTGATGTCACAATGCGGTTTCCCTTACATTAGCAAGACAACACAGAGTCTGGGAGACCACTTTGCCTAACACTTTTGCTCTGTCCATAAAATTGACCATGATATTCCAGTTGATTGTCATTCAATAAACCACTTTGCTCCCCTGCTAGCATTTCCAACCCTGGCCTGTTCCAACAAAGCTCAATGCAAGCTTGAAGAACTAGACCTCATTTCCCACTTGGGCACATTACATATTGTGTTCTGCAACTTCAGTGTATGACCTCTGTCCTCCATTCTTCTGTATCCCTCACTGTCCCTTGGCCATGCCTTGTTTCTGTTTTGTTCGCTTTTTCTCAGCAGAGTGGACCCATTTTCTCCTTTTTACGGTGAATATTTATACCTATTTTACGCATCTATCACTCATTCACCACCATTATCTTTGCCTTAGAGTTTTGCTCTGGACACACTCATCATCTCTTTCACTTGCTCCTCCTTCCGCTCTGTCGCTAGCATGAAAACCATCATTTTCCAGCTCCTTTCAGTTCTGAAAAAGTCATTCTGGACTTGAAACATTATGTATTGCTATCCACAGATACTGCCAGAACTGCTGAGCTTCTCCAGCACTTCCTGCTTTTACTTCAGTTACTAACAGATGGGGCATTAGGCACTGATTAAAATCCTTCTTTTTTGTAATAAACTTATTTTCAGCTGTATTAATCAAACTGCAACAATTTACGACCATTAAACATGTCAAGGAATATCTTCAAAAGAAACTGTATCTAAAAATAATTAGCTCAAATTGGACAGAAATTTAAGATGAGAGCAGATGGGCAGTTAAATGCAAAAATCTGGAAGTTGCTGCCCAAGGTGCATTGTTCCATCTTAAATTGTTTGTGAGATGTATTTCATCACCTGACTTTCTATTCAAATATACTGAGACATGATAGTTCTGAATTTGTAGAAATGGACAAAACTCACTACAGAAATTTAGGGCTTGCCCATTTCTGTCTAATTCCTTTTTTTGAATGATATGATCTTTCTTCCTTATCATTAAGCAACCTCCCTGGCTGTGAAAATGACATTTTACAAGTGTGGTGTTTCATTCCTTCTATTGTTAGTCGGAGGAGATTTTCTTTTCTTTCTGACTCTTTTTCTTTTTTCACTTAATCTATTCTTTCTCTTTTCTCCTTTATTTTGTAGCTGAGTTGATACTAAATTTGCTCATCTAACTGACATTTCCAGGTTGAACTGTTCACTAACCATTCTTCAGTCTAATTGGTTAAGCTAATACGTTATTGCTCGCCTTGCTCACACAGGTCCCAGGTGTCCTAAAGAGGTAGCCAGGTCATTTCAGTATCCAATTTACAATAATTTGCCTTGTGTTGTGACTTACTGGGATAACGTGCTGGAACTCAAGCGCTCCTATTCCTGGAGATGTCACAAAAGTTAAAGACTTTATAAACTGCACAAAGTTCTCTAATTTACCTGGCCTTCAGGTCCAGGTTGATAGAAAGCACAGACCACTTTACTGTACTTAACAAGAATGACTAATTATCAGGTAATTTGACTCTAGATACAGATATACAATTATATACCATTGGCATATAACATTACTAATTAAAACTCTAATCGTCATAGAAACTCCCCCTCGCAAACATGCACGCGCGCGCGCACACACACACACAAACAAATAGACAGGGTAAAATGGATTCTAGCAGAGGGACAATTTAGGAAGACAGTTCAGTAGTCTTTGTTCCCAAGTTCTGTTGCTCCTTTTGACTCTGCAATTGAACAGCATGTTGCCTCCTTTGCCTTTCTCCAGATGCTTCTACTGGTTGGTAAGAAACATAAGTTACTTATAAAAATTCTCTGACTTATCAGTTAAAGGTCACACCTTAAAACTGTTGCTACAATGATAAGCTGCTTTTCTTCAGGTTTACAGTGAATTTTGAATGCAGAGAACAGACAGACTGCTCCAGAACTGGGGAAGAATTGAACACCTCTCTCTCTCTATAACTTGTTCCCAGCTCCAAGCAGTTCATTTATCAGAGATACCAATCATGCAGTTATTAGCACACTAAATGGTCTCTGTCATCAATAATGGTCACTAATCCATTGACAAGCCAACTTCTTGTTGACAGCAAAAACTGCATCTGCACAGCCCCTTGGTTCAAAGTTTTTTGCAACTCAATCTTCAATTACTGTTTGTTCAAGCAATTGTTTAGATGATGTCTGCAATGGGTGTCAAATTTCTTGCTTTCAAAACACACAACCAAACTTTCAACCACTGGTTTTAAAATACCTCTTTCTCATTTCAATCCAGGCTTCTTAAAGCAAACACAAAAATAAAAGACATAGTCCTTACACCTACAAAAGCTCCTGAAAACTAAATGTGCAAAGCAAGTCAAGCTAAATGCAGGCACTCCTGTTCACTAGTTACAGTAAATCTGGCTTCATGTAGGATTACATTCAGGGGTACTTCCAAGTTGTCATCTTCTTTGTCAACTATTGCTGAAGTTTTCCTTGCTTCCCAGATTTGTTTATGTGTAGGTATAATATGCAGTATTCTAAATGTCAATGACTTGTAAAAGTAATACAGGTTTGTGAGATTGACCTTAAAGTGGAAGATTGTTGCCAATTTGACAGTGAACTAAACCTGGTGATGGATAAGTTAACATGCAATGATACCGGTTAACATGACTTTAACTTGTGATTCTACAGTTAGGATAGTAATAGCTTTTAAAATATATTAACAGTTTGGTTTTAATTTTAAGCCATGATTTGTTTAATGATTCAACAGTGTTGATATGTGTATTTATAAAAAAGTGGAATTATGCTAATTACATGCTTCATTGAAATTCCTGAACAAATATACTTTACTGCATTTTCCCTTTAAAACATGCCAAATCCTCTCAGGGGAGCTTTAACTTCTGAGGCAGTCATTTTACCACATAAGTCAACTGAGCATTAAAGATTGTTATTAAAGTAATAACTATAAAGAGCATGGAAGTTGGCAGCTGGAAAAGTAAGTGCCTTGTTCGTTAAGAGTACATTTAAAAAATCCAGTACATTGCAGCTGAAATTCTTCAAGACAATCTTCCAGGCCCAAGCATCTTCAGCTGCTCTGTCAATAACTTTCCCTTCATCATAAAGTCAGAAGTGGGAAGGTTCATTGATTATTGTCATGTTTTGATCCATTTGTGTTTTGTCAAATATTAAAGCAGTCCATACCTGCATGCTGCAAGATCTGAATAACATCCAGGATTTGGTTAAGCGCTGAGGAACCCATTCAAACCATACACTTGCCTGCAATGGTCATCACCTTCCTTTGACATAAGAGGGCATTACTCTGATTGAACCCCCCACCATCAATGTTATGGGGGATCACGCTGAACTAAAATTTTAACATATTTAGCCACATACATACATTGTCTATAAGAACAAGTCAGAGGCTAATAGGTCACCTCCTGACTCACCAAAACATTTCCAGGATGAACAGGTACAATGGAATACTTCTAACTTGTCTGGATGGATGTGATAAATTAAACACCACATTACCATCTATGCATATTGCAGCAGCATTTTTTTTCATTAAATCAGGGAAGGTGGGCTTAGTTGGCTGGGCCTGTACTTATTGCCCATCTCTAAGTACACTTGAGTAGTTAATGATGAACTGGCCCTCCTTGAACTATTGCAGTCCATTTAGTATAGATACACCCACAATGCTGTCTGGAGGCAAGTTCGAAGATTTTGACCCAGCAACAGCAAAGGAACAGCAACATATTTCCAAGTCAGGATGGTGACTGCCTTGGAGAGGAACTTGCAGGTAATGTTTTTGCTTTGTATCTGTTGCCCTTGCCTTTCTAGTTGGTAGTATTGTGGGTTTGGAAGGTTTCTCCAAGGATCTTTGGTGAATTTCTGCAGTGCATCTTGTAGATAGTACACACTGCTCATACTGAGCATCAGTGGGGCAGGTTGTGAATGTTTGTGGTGCCAATCAAGTGGGTTGCTTTGCCTTTGATATTGAAAAACTTCTTGAGTGTTGTTGGAGCTGCACTCATCCAGGCGAATGGAGAGTTTACATCACACTCCTGACCTGTGACTTACAGATGGTGGCCAGACTTTCAGGAGTCAAGAGTTACTCACTGCAGGATTCCTAGCCTCTGTTCTGCTTTGTAGTCACAAAATGCTAACTTGGAAATATATAGCCATCCCCTCACTGTTGCTGAATCAAAATCCTACAACCCTTTGCAAACAGCACTGTGAGTGTAACCACACCAAATGGACTGCAGTGGTCCAAGAAGACAGCTCATCACCACCTTCTCAAGGCCAACTAGTGCTGGACAATAAATAATGATCCAGCCAGCAAAGCCCACACCCTTGAATGAGTAATAAATGAAATAATATTGTGAGGTTAGTCCAGTTCAGTTTCTGATCAATGGTAACTCCCAGGATGTTGACAGTGGGGGATCCAGTAATGGTAACACCATTGAATGTCAAGGGGTGTTGGTTAGATTCTCTCTTGTTGGTCATTATCTGGTACTTGTTTGATGTGAATATTACTTACCACATGTCAGCCCAAGACTGGATATTGTCAAGGTCTTGCTGAATTTGGGAAATTAACTGTGTGACTATCTGAAGAGTCACAAATGGTGCTGAACACTGTGCAATCATCAGTGAACATCCTCACCTTTGACCCTATGATGGAGGGGAGTTCATTGATGAAGCAGCTGAAAATGTTTGGGCCTATGACACTACCCTGAGGAATTCCTGGAGAGATGGACTGGAGCTGAGATGACCGGCCTCCATTAATCACAATCGCACTCCTTTGTGCCAGGTATGACTCCAACCAGCAGAGAATTTTCCCCCAGTTTCCCATTGATTCTTGTTAGCGTGTATCATTTACAAGATGTACGGCGGCAACGTACAGAGGCTTGTTCAACAACACTTCCATTCCAATGACCTCAGCCCACCAGAAGGACAAGTACGGCACGTGCATGAAAACATCATGACCTATAACCTTCCCTCCAAGTCACATATCACTCCTGACTTGGAAACATATTATTGTTCCTTTCTTATCACTGGAACAAATTTATGGATGTCCTACCTAACTGAACCATGCCTGTACATTTGCCACAGTAGCCACAGTGACTGCAAATTACCTCCGTCTTAAAAGAGTTAGTGATAAGCAATAATGCAGGCCTTGCCAGTGACACACAGCCAAAAAAAGGAATATTTTTCACTAAAAAAAAGTATAATCAACACAGTGTGCCAGGTCCACAGCACTCATAGACTCCACAGTGGGATGGCATGGATGTCTGGGGCTTTAAGGGAAATCAATGCCAGGTAGGAGCACATTCTAACCAAACATTTACACACACTGCTGATATATAATTGTGACTGAGCTTAAATCACATCAAAGGTTTTCAATTAGAAAACTGATAATGATTCATTTTCTGCTAATTACTGTTAGTCTTCAGAGGCAACTCCAGACTTATCATTTCATTTTTCCTGTCGTTTGAAAACCAAATGAAAGAAAATCATCAAAAAACTTTCTGATAACTGTTTTTGCAAGTTAGTTCCTGTAATTTTTCACAAAAGCCCTGATTTGATTTATTTATATTTATTTCTGGGAGATTCACCGTTGGAGCATATCAACTTGCACCATTATTTTCCAAATGTATGTCTAAATTATTGTTTGACTTATCGCAAATTTTAAATTACTGTTTAGAAACAATCATCGTGGAATGTATTCTAACAAAATCCAGTCCTTGTTGTCCAGTCAATCATGTTTGGATCTTCTTAAAACCAAATGACTTCAAAATATCCTTATTGCCATCAGATCAATAGAAACACCTCCATCAAATGGTAGCAAATGCCCCTTCCCCATTCAGCCCAGTCACATCAAATGGACAAAAAGGTTCCATTTCCAGTAGATGAACAAAAAGCATTTCAATGAGACAGAAGCATCTGCTTTAAATAGAAGAATCTGGATGAGGCAGGCTGGAACATCTCCATTAGAGAGACAGATGTTGCCACAACTGCTGGGCAAAATATCTGTGTCTATCTCATTGTCAAAAAAAAAATCTGCAGCAGATAGATGTATCTGCATCTATTGAACTGGTGCATCTGCATCTGACAAAAACATCTGCATGGGATGGACAGGAACATCTCCATTCAGAATACAATTTGTATATGATGGACAGAAGCATCTGTGTCTGATCAGCAGAAACATTTCTACCAGATGTAAACATCTCCAGCAGATAAACAGAAGTGCCTGCAACAGATGGAGCCAAACATCTGCATTAAATATAAATATATCAGTCTGATGAACAGAAAATTCTCCATCAGATAGATAGAGACAGAGTAAAACATCTGCAATTAATGGACAAAAGGACACATCAAACAGGCGGAACCATTCCCATCCTAATCTGATAGCTGGAAGCCTGTACTGTATTAGGTAAGCTGGAAGTGTCCCCATCGGAGAAACATTCCTTTCTCAACAGGAACAGCTTCACATCTCTCCAATCGCCAGTAATGTTATGACTTTTTGGACAGAAAATGTCCTTTCCTCTATTTGATTAAGGAAGTGGGGAGAAGTCTGCGACAATAAAGTTAATTCAATTCAATTCTTCATTCAAGCTGGGCAGAAATATGTAACTGTGTACCCCATTAGCTGGGCCATCTCAATCACTGTGTGTCTGGACATTTTTATAATTCATAAAAAGGCAACAAGAGTGTGGGCTTGTGGCAGAATGGTAGTGCGTCTGACTCCAGATCAGAAGGTTGTGTGTTCAAATCATGTTAGACTCACAGTGCTTAATGGAAGCTGAACTCCTTAGATTTGAGGGTGGCACAGTGGCTCAGTGTTTAGCACTGCTGCCTCACAGTGCCTAGAAGTCAGGTTCGATTCTGGCCTTGGATGACTGTCTGTGTGGAGTTTGCATGTTCTCCCTGTGTCTGCATGTTCTCCCTGTGTCTGCATGGGCTTCCTCTGGCTGCTCTGGTTTCCTCCCACAGTCCAATGATGTGCAGGTTAAGTGGATTGGCTGTGTTAAATTGTCCACAGAGATCAGGGATGCCTAGATTATATAGAGGTATGGTCTGGGTGGGATGCTGTGAGGATTAGAGTGGACTTATTGGGCCAAAGGGCCTGTTTCCACATTATAGGGATTCTATGAAGTCCATCAGATGTAAAGGACCAATTTTACCATTCAACAGAAATATCTTCATAAAAACCGACCGAGAATTTCCCAGCACCATTGTTGACAGGGCCCTCAATCGGGTCCAACCCATCTCCCGCACTTCCACCCTCACCCTCTCTTTTCCCTCCCGCAAAAGCGATAGGGTTCGCCTTGTCCTTACCTACCATTCCACCAGCATCCACATCCAGAAGATCATCAGACACCATTTCCGCCACCTCCAGCAAGATGCCACCACCAGACACATATTCCCCTCCCCTCCCTTGTCCACCTTCTGCAGGGACTGTTCCCTCTGGGATACCCTGGTCCACTCTTCCTTCTCCCCCAACACCTCCTCACAGCCCCACGGCACCTTCCCCTGTAACCAGTGAAGGTGCAACACCTGCCCATTTACCTCCTCCCTCCCCAGTATCCAAAGGCAACACTTCACCTGCACTTCACACAATGTAGTCTACTGCATTCGCTGCTCATAATGTGGTCTCCTCTACATTGGGGAAATGAAGCGTAGACTGGGTGACCGCTTCACAGAACATCTACATTCTGCTCACAACAAAGACCCTGAACTTCCTGTTGCCTGCCACTTGTAACACACTACCCTGCTCCCCAGCCAACATCTCTGTCTCGGGCTTGCTGCAGTGTTTCAGCAAAGCTCAGCAGAAGCTGGAACAACAGCACCTCATTTTCTGCTTGGGACCTCTGCAGCCCTCTGGACTCAATATCAAGTTCAACAATTTTAGGGCCTAAACTCTCCCATGTCCTAGCCCCCCACCCCACATACCAGGCCTTGTTATCACATAGCCTGCCATTATACACTACCTATTGTTAGTTACTAACAGTCCCCATTAACAACTATACATCTTCCTAGCCAGATTGTTATCAACTCTCTTGTCTGTCCAACTGCTCTCTCTCTTCGGCCTTTCTCCAATCATTTACTCCCTACCCCAAGCCCTTCCTTATTTTCTGCATATAAACCAACGTTTTCCCAGCTACCATCAGTTCGGAGGAAGGGTTACCGGACCCGAAACGTTAATTCTGATTTTTTTTTCTTCGCAGATGCTGGCAGACCGGCTGTGCTTTTCCAGCAACTTCTGCTTTTGTTCCAGAAATATCTTCATCCCCTGCTTCCGATCAGCGCTTAGGTGATAACCACCCTAACACTTAATCAACTTCATTCAATGTAACAAATAGCTCAATCATCAATAGTTAAAGACGATTCTGCAAGTTAGAGAGCTGTCTCTAACACTGGGACAGTTCAGACTCATTGAGTCAAACAGCGCAGAAAAAATCCCTTCAGCCCATCGAGGCTGCACCATTACCTTGACAAGTGCGCTAATCGCAAATTCCCGACATACCATCTCCAAACACCTCAGCTTTGCGCCTCTGAGGAAGACGATATAACCCCCCACAAACATAGGAATGAAACTGAAAGCAGGCATTTTCGCTCGTTTACTGAATATGTGGAGACAAACAGGTGATTGGGAGGGGTGGGGGGGACGATCCCTCATGTTACTGTCCCTGCAATAAACACACCGCGTCCCCCGCGCCATCCAGAGCAAATGTATCAGTCATTTTCCAATTAATGTCCATTATGTTGAAGGGGGTGGGGGGGGGGGGTCAGGCCATTCTGCCCATTCCGCAGCAACACTTCAGAGCTTGAGGCTGTGTCCGCTAACAGGATCCTGGGGTCTGAGAGAGACACTGCGGTGCGACCGGGGGGAAAATACAAGGAATTCAGCATCAATGCACAGAACGCCAGGGGTGTTGGGAATAAAAGAGACGCAAAACTCAAAAACTGGAAACACTCAGCAGGTGAGGCAGGATCTGTGGGGAGAAACATTCTTAACAATTCAGCTGATCAGTGTTGTTCACCCCGACCTTTCTGTGACCTTTCCAGTTCATCAATCAGATCATTGAACTGAAACCTGCCGTCTGTTTCTCTCCTCGGATGGCCGGCTGCCTGGTGTTTTTTTTTTCCTCCCCATTTCGTGTTATTTTCTCTCTTATAAAGGCAAAGTAGATGAGGTACGACTAGCTAAGTGTTCACCCATCCACTCACTCTACCTCCTAACTCCCGCACGAGTTGCTGTGTTCTTACCTGACGAAGAAGTAGTAAATGTTGTTTTCCACGACCGTGTAAGAGTGGCAAGGGAAGTATCCCAGTCCAGTCAGGTTAAACCTGGCTCCAGCCGGCATCTCTAACATACTGCCCCAGGCCTGGTCACACAGCAGCTCGACCTCTGCCGAGTAGAAGAGGTCGGTGTCATATTGCCAGGGCAGGTAGTTATAGACACTGTAAGTGTCCTTGTAGACAGCCAGCACCTTCGCGTAGATAATGATTTCGGCCAGTTCAGCTCGACACGATTCACTTTGTGGTCTCCAGTCGTGAGGTAGCTGACATCCCCAGCCTCCTCCCAGGGCAGTGAGTAGCAGGATTGGGAATACCCAGCACATTCTGTCCCAATCCCAGTGCCGGTACTTTCTTCCCGGATAGTTGAGAACAGTCTGGTCGAGTGAGTGGAGTGGCGGATCGTTTAAACTCTTCCCGATGTGTGCAACCTCTGTTTGCTTCTGCCTTCACTATTCCCAACCCATGCAGCCAGCATCTTTTAAAGAAACTTCATGAAATGCACGTAAAATCCGCCCCCCCATCCAAACGAGGTCCGTTGTGCAGAATTTGTGCGATTGTTCTGAATGTAAATCCCTTTTTTTAAAAAAAATACTCTAAGCAGCAAGATCAGTTTTCAAGGGGTTTAAGATTTTCTTAAAGCGACAGTGCACCCGCACCAGCCTCTGGCATGCGTTCAAATCCTGCCTCTTTTTCTCTTGAACTTTCAGAATTACATTAAAGGCATTGAACTCCTATCATTCTGGCCTGCTGGGGCTTCTAATGACTGCGTTCAACTCGTTTTTGTTGGGAACTTTTATTTGGAATTCGTTACAGTAATTTACATCTCCAAAATTACCCTCTTGGATTTCTCCAGGTAAACGATCATTTTGGCTGTTTATGATGGAAAAGAGTCAAGATGGGACTGTTGGAAATCTGAAACAAACGTTGAAAATGCTCCAAATTGACAACAGCCAGTTGATGTCTGCAAAGGGAAAGCACATAAAGAATGGTACATTCACAGGATCACAATACCAACAGTGTCCTGGTGAAAAGGTTAAACATTTATGCAACCACAAAGCAACAATACTATGCCATGAGGCATGATGGCTTCACCCACAAGAGAACTTTCAGGTTTCTAGGTGACAATTATAATACTTTGGGCAAGCACGTTAATGGTGGGGTGCCTTCTGATTTACTGTATATTTTAGTTATGTTCGGTTTACGAGCCCATATAAGATTTGTTTTTAAAATTTTCACATTTACTCCTCATGAAGTTTCAACTTCATCTATTTGCTCTAGTGCCTCAGCCCATGTTGTGGTTGCAATTCACACATTATTTTACAATTAGAAATGCATAAACGAAACAAGTTTATTTGTTTATTGACGTGATTCAGGCTTACCTTGTTCCTGTCCCAGTCATAGGCTCACACACCTTAAATCCACCTTACGCTTCATCTACAATATCTTCACCTTTATCTCAGTATTTCTGAGGTGAAGGTGAAGGGTCACAATTCATGGTAGGTAATATCTCTGTTATCTGCCAAATTCACCTACAACTAGCTGTAATGACCCGTTGAGGAGGATTAACAAAAAAAACCCCAAAAGAACTGTGGATGTTGGAAATCAGAAACAAAAACAAAAGCAGAAATTGCTGGAAAAACACAGCAGGTCTGGCAGTATCTGTGGAGAGAAATCAATTGACATTTCAGAGTCAGTGATCCTTCTTCCATTCTTTCTTTTCGAAATGATGCACCGATCAAAGTATCACCTGGTAAACCAATTTGGTTTCATGAAAAACTTTGCTGTGTGGACAAGGGTGTTCTTGCCTTTATCCTTTACCGCTTGCTACAGAGAGTTGTACTAAGCACTGGAATCAATCATTAATTATATCAGAGGGAGGTACAGCCCAAGACTCTCTCCACTACCATTTAAACATTGGAATAATAGGGCCTATCATGCATACAAATCATTCAGAGATCAAAGGAAGAATGGCAAGTGTGATGGTGTTGGTCTTTCTTATTTTAAGTGAATTTGCCTGTCTCTGCCCACAAGAGTACTTTGTAGTCCATTGGGCTCCATTCTGGAAAATGTTCATGAGGTGGAATGCAATACAGTCCATCACCAGGAACATTTCCCACTCACATTAGGGTTCTCAACCCCTGGGTTTGTCCTTGGAGCATTTAGTAATTAAACATTAATTTCTTAGACACTGCTGTGAACAATTTAGAAGAAAAATCACAATGATATTAAAATGTGGTGAGGACTTTTTTTAAGAACCTTGTTATGAGTAGTAAAGATATTGGAGATTGGCAAGCAAACACTGTTTGACTGAACAGTTGGTTGGCAGTGGGAGATCAAATGAAGGAATTTCCACTCCCAGCCAGAGTTGGCACCCTAATTGAGATCCATCTGAAGTCTAACAAATGACAGAGCTGGAGCACCAAGGTCATGGTGGACACTGTATCAGTGTCCACAAAGTTGTACCTTCAATTTTGCTGAGAATTGTGACACATAATGAATAGGAAAGGTTTGGAAAGATATGGGCCATGAGCAAGCAGGTGGGACTAGTTTAGTTTGGAATAATGTTCAGTATGGACTAGTTGGACCAAAGGGTCTGTTTCCATGTTGTATAACTGTATAATCTAGAATGCTATTTAAATACAGCATTGTTTCAGAGGTAAATTTTCAATGCTATTCAATCAAACTGGGGTTCTAGATGTGTGACGCCAAGTGAATATTAAAGATCCCTTGGCACTGTTCAAAGGGGAACAATGTGTTGTCTTGTGGCCAAAATTCCTCATTCAACCAACAGAAAGAGTAACTCTTTATTTATCTCATTGTTGGTTGTCGGACTTTGCTGTGCACAAAATTACTACTGTATTTACAGCACAACACCATACAATGTAATTTATTCAACGTGCATATTTTGGGCCTTTCTGAGAGACATATTAAATTAATACATAAATAAAATTTTGGAAGCTTTCTTTAATTGCTACGAGAATGCCAACGTTGTGTATTGAAAGATTATATCACTTAGACCAATAAACATGAAGCTATTAAGAGATAATTAATCTGCAATGAGCAGTCTCCTTAGAGGCCAAAGCATGTTTACTTACTGCTTAATCCATGGAATCATTAGGAGACTCTTTAACTACTTCTATGTTCTTATTTTGCCACTTGATTACTCTCAATATCTGCTGCCGTCCATTCTCTTTCAATTTAATCACTCTGCTTTCTTATTAATTCTTGGTTTATCTCAGATAAAGATCTATTAAAATTAGTCATTTGAGAAAACAAAATACTCGTCTTGAGTGTAGTCAGAAAGATAATTCTTTCAATTTGCAATGCAGGGAGAAATGGAAATCATCAGAATTGTGAACCTCATGTGAGGAAAGTATACGGTCATAGTGCCTTTGTTTCTTGCTTTGCACAGACTAGTAAACAGGCCAGTTTTATCGAACCCTGACCTACTTTTCCTCCCCTTACAAAGATTCACAACTTTTACAATACACATTTATCTTTCTAAATTTCTCTTTGGTCTTTCTGCTCCCTATCACTTGTAATCTCGTCCAGCACACTACATTCTCCTAGAATTTCTGTGCTCCTCCAATTCTGATTTCTTGCGTATCCCTGCTTGATCAGTAGTGATCATACTTTCAGGTGGCAATGGCCCCAAGTTCTGGAATTCCCTCACCCCTTCACCTCCTTATCCCTTAGACATTCTTTTGGACAGGGATGTGGATAGGAAAGGTTCAGAGAGATATGGGCCAAATGCAGGAAAATGGGACTAGTTCAGTTTCGGAAACCTGGTCGGCATGGACAAGTTGGTCCAAAGGGCTTGTTTCCGTGCTGTCTGACTCTATGGTTCTATTTTAAAAATTTCTTAAAACTAGCCCTTTCACCAGTTTTTAATAATCTGTCATCATTATGGCTTGATGTCAAATTTTGTTTCATAACATTGCTGTGAAGCATTTTGGGACATTCTATTACATTAAAATTGCTAGATTGATTGCAAGTTGTTGTTGCAATTAGTGGCTGTATGTTTTCCCCGGTGTCACTAGAAACACATTTGCAATCTCTTATCCCTTCCTGCATAATAAAGTGACACTACTAACAATGACATATGTTTCCTGCAAATTAAACATTCAGGACAGTTACAATAGTCACATTAGTTTGAAAAAATAAAGGCTGCTGCATTTAGTATTCACAGACATTATTGCTTAATTGAATACTGACCAGACTTGAGTCTGATTAACTTTCAAAGATCAGACAAAAGCAGAACAGTACAGACACAGAAATGGCCTACAGTATGCTAAGCAAGTACTAACTAATTTGGACTGCTTAATTTCACAGAACAAACAAGGTCAGACAAATTCAGTGGCTCATGATGTACTGAAACAAAATAGAATGGACATTTTAATCAACAAATTGTCCTAAGATTCACAGATAATCTTATCTCACTTTCAGGCTCACATTATTATCATTCATTCAGGTTACATTGCATGGAGTGAGCAGTGCAGAAATTGGTCGATACTTATACTTCACACAATCCATCTCTCAATATCTAACCTGATTAGCATACCTATATTTTTCTTTCTTCAATATGTAGGGGGAACATGTTTCATAAATATTATTCTAACAACTCAGTTCAAAATAGAGATCATTTATGACCCAGAGACTGGCAAGGTCCAGAGTTAAAAATCACAACCAGCAGCATCCTTATTTCATACAAATTAATCATTTAAACGTCTGAAGAAATAGGGTTAAAACTCATGTTAGGTCGACTTCCTGAAATCCAATCACATGCTTTAACACTTTGCAATATTTAATTTGATTAGACTGGTTGTTTTTAAGGGACACCTAAGCAGAAAATGACTCCTTGAAAGTTAAGAAATTCTGAATAGGGCAAATTCAATGAACTTTTAATTCAGTTTCTTTTAGTTTAAGAAAACAGGAATGACGATATTAATACATTACTTCTAGTCAATTCACAACAGAACACTGTTTGAAAGACCTGAAGCAGAGAATATTTTAGGTGAATTATTCTGGTTGAGATATATGTGTTAGTCCAGCACAGTCCTCAAGTGATCTCCTCTCTCTTTTGAAGTCAGACCATTACAAAATTCCCGTTGCATTATAATTGGAAATTTATTTTTGTATCAAATAAGATGTTAGATTTTTTAAATTAAGTGGCAGCATTCTGTTTGGGGAGTGGGAGAGGTGGTTTTGGAGAACAGGAATGGTAGGAGATGGAATATGAAGGGTTTTTTTGCTATTTGACATCAAGATAGACATATGAAGACAACACACCAACATTGCATGATGGTAAGATTTTCTTCATGCTACAATTTCTTTTCAAGATTGTCAGCTAGTGGTGGGGGTCGCAACAAATAGGTACATCATCTTGGGAAAAAGATACTGGCCAAACCATCTGGTTCCAATGACCCTCATGTTTAGTTCTTTTGCTATTGGTTGGCTTGCAGTTGAACAATCCTTACATCTAGCAGTACGTCCTTGCTTATTGCAATTTTCTCCTCACTCATGATGTGAGACAGTCTGGATGCTAGAAAATCACCCCTCATTGTTTTACCACTGCTGAGAAGGATATCTAATTCCGGTGCAGTGTTTAAAAGCTGCATTCAATTAAACAGCAGCATTCAATCTCATTAAAGGTGGCAGAATGAGCAGCTGGAGCTTCTAATGTGTTCTTGAGGATTCTGCTGACAGGGCTGAAGGCCAGGAAAGAGTATGCGCTGATGTCTGAGAGCAGAGGTCCCCTAAGAGACTCAAACCTGGACAGGAACAAAAACAAAATTGCTGGAAAAGCTCAGCAGGTCTGGCAGCATCTGTGGAGGAGAAAGCGGAGTTAATGTTTCGGGTCCGGTCATCCTTCCTCAGAACCTGGACAGGGATGTCAGAAACAGTAAATGCAACCTCTACCACCCAAGACCTCAGAAAGATGCTCAATAAAGTATCAATGGATACATCAAGCTCTCATGCCAAGCTATATTCTGTACTATTGCAACTTCATTCACCTCTTTATCTAATAAAGTCTTTATTGCTCAGCTCCTGGCTCCTTCAGAAAATAATTTCTGTCAAGGCCAGTCTCTGAAAACACTCCTTTCTTTAATCAAAGCCACTCTGTCAACTGACTTTTTCTCCTCCTACTATTTTTCAAGGCTATTTCTTTTAAAAGTAAAAATGTCTTGATCCATCTTTATCATGGCAAGAAAGACTTTCTATGTGCAATTTTTTATGAAAATTATAGGACTGTTGTATTTTTGCCCTCCAAATATATAAAGGGCACATTTGAGAAGCCACCCTATGCATAAAAAATGTTGAAGACAATAGCAATTTGTACTGACGTAGCACTTTTATCTAGTCAAATGTCTCAAGGTGCTTTGCAAGAGCATTATGATAAATATTTTGATGTCAAGCCGCAGTTGGAGAAATTAGGGCAATTTAAACAATGAAGGAGAAGTAGAGATTCAGAGTGGTTTAGCAGAGTCAAAGTATCTGAGAGCATACCTGTCAATGGTAGAGATACTGAAATCGAATCTGCACAAGGTCAATATTGAAGGAGCATAGAGATCATGGATGGTTGTAGGACTAAAGGAGGTGAGAGAGATAGGGAGGGGCAAGGCCACAGAGAGGTTTGAACATAAGGATGAAAATGTTAAAATTTAGGCATAGCCCCATACCATCCCCCTGGACTGCTATTCAACGTAGGGCCAGCAATCCCAGGGATGATAGATGAATGAAACTTGTTGTGTTTAGGCTATGGGTAGCAGACTTTTGATCAGATCAAGATGAGCAAGGAAAATGGGAAGCTATCCAGGAGAGCATCAGAATAGGCAAGACTAGGGTTAACAAGAGCATGCGTGAGGAAATCAACAACAAATTAACTGAGGAAGGGTTGGTATTCATTGTGACATTATAGAGTAATGACATAAATACAATGTCTTGATAGGTTGGAGTTTTAATATATAATTTTTAATGTATGTAATATATTTGTAAGTTTGAATATATGTAGCTAATATTCCTTCTTGATTCACTATGTTATTTCCATTTGGAATATTTGTAAAGTTTGCATTCCTCTTGAGAGACCCAACCCGTCTGAGATGTTAGTTATCATCTTAATTTTTAGATAATACCCAGCTCATGATGTTAATTAACAAAACAATCTTGGAAGACTTAGGGATACATATTGATTGCTTTAATACCAGACTAAAGTTAAGGTATCATAATATCTCATTTGTGGGCACCATCAGGTAAGCTTCACTTTTTTGATTTGTTAGACTTGCTGAGGTCACCAATCTACTGACCTCTGATGGATGACTTCAGTTCCACTTAGCTATCTGGTCCCCATCAAAATAATGGTGATGGAGGGTCAAAACAAATTAAAATTACTAGATTTGGATTAAACATCTGAATTTTTGGCCAGTTTAGATTTATGCTACATTATATTTTCAGCCATTAACCAATATGAAATACATAATACTTTGGCAGATGGAAACATAATGTCAACGTCAGAGGTGTATGACCAGAGTACAGCAGATGCCATCGTGTTTTATCAGTGCGGGTAAGTGCACAAGTGGCGTGAAGAGAGTGGGGATTGTAGGACCAATGCTTGTATAGTAACAGTTCCTCGTGTGTGAGTCATTGACTATGTTCAATTCCAAAACCCTGTCCAAGTGACCAATTGGTTTAGTCATTCCATCCAGCCTCTGCCCCCAGCATTCCAAAGGGACAAATTCCCTCAATAATTGTCCCATATATCAGTTCCCCTTCTGGCATCTTCCCATGCACTACAGGAAATGAAACCCTTGCTCTCTTGCCTTCTCACCGCCCAAGCCCCAAACATTCCTTCCAAGGATGCATCTGTATTCCTTACAATTATCTTTTGAAAGTGGAGCACCTTTCCCTCTCCAGCCTTGCTGCGAGACCCGTGAACTTTGTATTGTCCTCAGTGCAGGAGGTTATCCAGCCGAAAGAAAACAGCAAAGTTCTTTTTCTGAAGTTTATTAAATGCAGCTGAGTACACTATAAGGCACTGGATACATGTAAGAGTCAAAAACAAAACGTCACTATCACAAATATGGAGCCCTTTACTTAATTTGGTCTAAGTTTAATGAAGAAACAAGCCTCTGTCACAGAACAATCCAAAATATTTTAACAACGGGAACAAAAACAAAGTTGCTGGAAATGCTCAGCAGGTCTGGCAGCATCCGTGAAGATAAAAACTGAGCTAACGTTTCCGGACTGGTAACCTGAAATGAAATTTGCTGACGCAGGATCACCGGACCCGAAACGTTAACTCTTTTTTTTTCCTTCACAGATGCCGCCAGACCTGCTGAGCTTTTCCAGCAACTTCTGTTTTGGTTCCTGATTTACAGCATCCGCAGTTTTTTCGGTTTCCAAAATATTTTAACATGGCTTTAAAGTGCATGGTGTTTACAAATAACTGGGATCTCATCTCGGAGATAGTAGGAACTGCAGATGCTGGAGAATCTGAGCTAACAAGGTGTAGAGCTGGATGAACACAGCAGGCCAAGCAGCCTTCCTGCTCCTATGATGCTGCTTGGCCTGCTGTGTTCATCCAGCTCTGCACCTTGTTATCTCGGGATCTCATCTCGTCCGTTCTAGGCGAGAAATTACTTGAAAGCAGGAAATTTTTAGATTTGTTCCCAGTCTCTCGCGTCCTATTTCGTTATGGTGACAGTGTAGGAGATGCAATTTCCAGCTCCAGGGTCTGAGGGTTTGTAAGTCTTTCATCTCAATCAAGTAACAATCCATTGCAGTTCCTCCCCACACCCCAGTGAAACCTCTAGACTCTGCAAATCCGCCAACAGTCACAGGGGTGGCGGCTTGTCCTGGCCTCTTTGCCGGAGCTCCAGCAGTACGGAGGTGAATTCCAGGCTGCACACCGCTTCCGGCAGACTGCACCTCCTAACGCCAGGGTCCAGAGCCACGGGCCTCCTGACACCGGTGTCTCCGGGCGGAGAGACGCCAGAGGCGTCGTAGGTTCGAGCCAAGCGTCCCCCAGCCTTAGCCCCCTCGCTGGTCCGGGGCCACCTCTCTTCAGGATGGGTTTGGGGAGCATGAGAATTGCCTGTTGCGGGACGGACAGCCTCCGCTGCGTGCTGTAGCCTCCTGAGTGCAGGTTGAAGGTAACGGTGGATCTCCTGAGAGACTGGGTAGCTCTTACGGGGTGTGTCTATAGGAGAGTGCTTTCCAATTCCTCACCAGCCGCACACACTCCAACTGAAGCCAAGCGGGATCGAAGGTGTCCTGTGTCTGGAAGTTTGGACTGCATTGAGTTCCCGGTGCTTTTGATGGGTTGAAAAGTCCCATCTTTCCATTCACGTCTTTCAGACTCGTGGCTCTGCTTTTGTGGCACAGGAGGGAAAAGTGTCCCTTTCTTCAGGCCCTCACTAACCATCACGAGGACTGAAACAATTCAGAAAGGGCCAACAGTCTGGGAACTCCCAAAATATCTTTTTCTGCGACGTGCCTTTTTGAGAGACTATATTTAAGTACTCAACGTTGACATTGAGCCAAACGAAACAATGCTGTACCTAAGACAACAAGGTGCAGGGCTGGATGAACACAGCAGGCCAAGCAGCATCATAGGAGCAGAGAGGCTGACGA
>NC_063347.1:16598841-16631388 GCF_021869965.1 Rhincodon typus
GTGTGTGTGTGTGTGTGTGTGTGTGTGCGTGTGTTTGTGTGTGTGTGTGTGTGTGTGTATGTGTGTGTGTGGTCAATAGCAGAACTTTAACAATTTTTGCACAATGTGGATGCAGTTCTTGTGGACCTGCTCACTGTTCAAACTTGAAGTAATTGACATCCTCACAATGCAAGGCCATAGGATAGCTGGTACGAGAAGTAGAGAGGACCCACAGGGGTGCATTCAGAGGTTAGGAAGCAGCAGATTCCTCTTGCCTTGTGACTACTTGCTGCTGGCACCAGGTTCTCAAATGGACAGTATTTCATTCCTCAGCAGTGCTATTCCTCATCCCAATGAACAAAAAATTAACATTTTAACTCATAAAAGGAAATATTGTGCTTGATGAGTCCCCTGATGATTCAATGAACAAACTGTCATCCTGATGTAATTTTCCAGCAGTCTGGTACTGCGTGTGCATTTATTATTTCCTTAAGATTTTGTCTGACTCCAAAGAGATCTCTGGGGTTGTTTCTCGTTTACATAGCAGATGTGAACTTTAACTCCATGCACTACTTCTTTTGCTAAACCTCCAAGTTTTCATATGATCTTATTGTATTATTGCAAAGTTGGGTAGAGTACTTGTGGATTAGGAGGCAGGAAGTTAGAATTTGGTGTTTGTAAAATGCTAGGCGGGGGGTAAGCATCGTGTGGTTCCTTTAAAAGATGATGTGATTTTTCTATGCTTAGAGATTTAAAAAGGACTTCTGTGAGCAGCTTGAAAGTTTGCAAGTGCACAGACAGCACCTGAATTGAAACATTTGTATCAAAAGGCTGTGCAGTTAGCAGGTCAAGCAGCAGTTTTTACAAAGACAACAAGTTTTGAATTTAGCGAATGAATTTGAACCAGGCACTTAGATACCAAAAACCAATTAAATTTAAATTTGATGCTTTTGACAACATTGGATCAATCCTATTCGAAGTAATTGATATGTCATCAAGGGTATAAAAGAATGAGCCGTTGGGCAAGGGCAGGAGAGCTAATTGCCATCTGCCATCATCTATCAAGAGAGAATCGCTGACTCTAACAGACTCCTCTACATCTTAGGGAAAGCACCATCTAAAGAATAAAGGTACCCACGACACAACTAATGAATATTCCTGATGGAGAAGGAACAAAGCACTCTAGAAAACACGTAATTTTGAGAGGCTAAATTTTTTTTTTATTTTATTGCATATAAGTAGGATTTGTATTTACTGTAACTACACACTATTAGAGTCTTGTTTTATTCAGGAATAGTTAGCAGTTAGAAGGGATTTATTTGGTTTGTTAGTAGTTTAGTTAATTTGTTCACTGTTAGAGTTAGATTTGATTGTAAGGTGAGTGTCAGGAATTTATTTTACTTAATCACTACAAGTTGTTAAAAGGCAGGTTACACCACTTTTCATACTCCTTTTATAGATTATAGGGCAAGGGTCTCCTTTTTAGGTGGTTTAGTTTTTGTTCTCGGGGTGGGGGATCAACCTCTGCTTTATAACAACATTAAGTACATCAAGCTTTGTGGATTCTTCTCAGTTGTTCCAGTAAAACACATTCTATGACACTTTGAATCAGTTGAGATTATTGAAGTGGGAAAGTGGAGTGTGGTCTGGTTTGGGTGTCAGTGCTACATAGTGATAAGATTAGCAGATGTAATGACTTAAAGCTGTATTTTGTTATCAGATCAATCACAGCTACGATAGGGGTAAATACATCCATCTTCCTGTCAGAGGAGAGGAGCAATTCAATTGTCTTCACCATCTTTCAACTGGTTTGCTTTCCGAGGCATGCTTTTCATTGCAAATTGCAAAATTGTGATACAATTTGAGTAAAGACACACTTGCTGGGCTGAAGCTTACTAAAAATGTTTAATACCTGACCATAAGTCCTCATCTCTGACTATGAACTTCCTGAACTACAGCTTCCAATATTCTAGCCATGAAACACAATCTATAAATAAAAATGATTCCAGTCCCCATTGCATATCATGGATGAGTTTGTACACAACAGATAACAGCATGATATAATCCCTGAAGGTGCTTGAAGTCTCCACTTTCTGACTACCATCTGGAATTGCTAACATTTCAAAAAGACCGCTCCCAGGTGGAGGGGGGCAGTTGCGGGAGGGTCAGTGTCTCTTGTTCTCTGTGAACATAATTACTTTGGAAGAAAAAACATGATAGGGTTATCGCACCAAACCATCATCTCGCAAACCATCCACAACCTCATCACCTCAGGTGACCTCCCACCCACGGCCTCCAACCTCATCGTTCCCCAACCTCGCACTGCCCGCTTCTATCTCCTTCCCAAAATCCACAAACCTGAATGCCCTGGTCGACCCATTGTCTCCGCCTGCTCCTGCCCCACCGAACTGATCTCCAACTATCTCGACTCCATTTTCTCCCCCTTGGTCCAGGAACTCCCTACCTATGTCCGTGACACCACCCACGCCCTCCACCTCCTCCAGAACTTCCAATTCCCCGGTCCCCAACACCTCAACTTTACCATGGACGTCCAGTCCCTCTACACCTGCATTCCCCATGCAGATGGCCTTAAGGCCCTCCGCTTCTTCCTGTCCCGCAGGCCTGACCAGTCCCCCTCCACTGACACCCTCATCCGCTTAGCCGAACTCGTCCTCACACTCAACAACTTCTCTTTCAATTCCTCCCACTTCCTACAGACAAAGGGGGTAGCCATGGGTACCCGCATGGGCCCAAGCTACGCCTGCCTCTTTGTAGGTTACGTGGAACAATCCCTCTTCCGTACCTACACCGGCCCTAAACCCCACCTCTTCCTCCGTTACATTGATGACTGTATTGGCGCCGCCTCGTGCTCCCACGAGGAGCTCGAACAGTTCATACACTTCACTAACACCTTCCACCCCAACCTTAAGTTTACCTGGACCATCTCTAACACCTCTCTCCCCTTCCTGGACCTCTCTGTCTCCATATCGGGCAACCACCTCGAAACCGATATTCATTTCAAGCCCACCGACTCCCACAGCTACCTAGAATACTCCTCCTCCCACCCACCTTCCTGCAAAAATGCTATCCCCTATTCCCAATTCCTTCGCCTCCGCCGCATCTGCTCCCAGGATGAGGCATTCCACTCCCGTACATCTCAGTTGTCCTCGTTTTTCAAGGACCGTAACTTCCCCTCCTCGGTGGTCGAGAACGCCCTCAACCGTGTCTCCCACATCTCCCGCACCTCATCCCTCACACCCCGTCCACGCAATAAAAACCAAAAAAGAATCCCCCTCGTCCTCACGTACCACCCCACCAACCTCCGGATCCAACGCATCATCCTCCGACACTTCCGCCATCTGCAATCCGACCCCACCACCAAAGACATCTTTCCCTCCCCACCTTTATCTGCTTTCCGGAGGGACAACTCTCTCCGTGACTCCCTTGTCCGCTCCACACTCCCCTCCAGCTCCACCACACCCGGCACTTTTCCCTGCAACCGCAGGAAGTGCTACACCTGCCCCCATACCTCCTCCCTCACCCCCATCCCAGGCCCCAAGAAGACTTTCCACATCAAGCAGATGTTCACCTGCACATCTGCCAATGTGGTATACTGCATCCGCTGTACCCGGTGTGGCTTCCTCTACATCGGGGAAACCAAGCGGAGACTTGGGGTCCGCTTTGCAGAACACCTACGCTCGGTTCGCAACAAACAACTGCACCTCCCAGTCGCGAACCATTTCAACTCCCCCTCCCATTCCTCAGACGACATGTCCATCCTGGGCCTCCTGCAGTGCCACAACGATGCCACCCGAAGGTTGCAGGAACAGCAACTCATATTCCGCTTGGGAACCCTGCAGCCCAATGGTATCAATGTGGATTTCACAAGTTTCAAAATCTCCCCTCCCCCTACCGCATCCCAAAACCAGTCCAACTCGTCCCTGCCTCCCTAACCTGTTCTTCCTCCCACCTATCCCCTCCTCCCACCTCAAGCCGCACCTCCATCTCCTACCGACCAACCTCATCCCGCCCCCTTGACCTGTCCGTCCTCCCTGGACTGACCTATCCCCTTCCTAACTCCCTACCTACACTCACCTTTCCTGGCCCCATCCCCGCCCCTTCGACCTGTTTGTTTCCTCTCCACCTATCCTCTCCTCTATCCCTCTTCTATCCACCTCCCACTCTCTCCCTATTTATTTCAAAACCCCCTTCCCCTCCCCCTTTTCTGATGAAGGGTCTAGGCCCGAAACGTCAGCCTCTCTGCTCCTATGATGCTGCTTGGCCTGCTGTGTTCATCCAGCCCTGCACCTTGTTGTCTCGGATTCTCCAGCATCTGCAGTTCCTACTATATCTAATGCTGTACCTAATGCTGGTTTAATTAATAAACTGTATTACAGTAATGTATTAACGAAAATCAGAACTGATAAAACAACAGTTCAATCCCATTCATCAATCACCAGCCCTATCCTTTTTTCAAATTAGTTTTAACACCACGGTTTCAGACAGTCACCACTTGGCTCGCTGCCCTGCTGAAACGACCTGTTCATACAATAAAGCAATCAAAACAAAATGACATAACTGTGGAATACAAATTGTTAAGAGTCCATCAGTTTCACATTTTGTGTTTGTTTATAATATGTCTAATGATATATTGCAATGATTTGATAAAACTGCCCTTCATTTCAATGGAATTTTCAAGCAGATCTTATTAGTGGTCTGTTAAGAGTAAGTTTAATCGACAATAACGGTCTTGACAGTGGCACTTTGATTTAATGAAGTGCTATATGACTGCAACGTATTTCACCCGTTCGCCATGGATAATTCAACAAAGAGCCCTTTCTAAAAGAAACATCTGGTTGAATTAAGTGAGCTTTCTTCTGTTGCCAGATGGGAGAAATTGCATTGGCCATTATTTTGAGTTGGTTTTTAAAATACTGAATCGTATAGAGGACAACCAGTCCTTGATTGTGAGAGAAGGTGTCATCTGTACAAGTAAACAGTGGGTACAGGGTAATAGCAAATAGTGATGGTGGATTCCTCCACGTTGGGGAGGGCTCTATGGTACTATAAACAATAAGATGTGTCAGACTGAAGGTTGCTATATTTTGAGGACAATTGATTCCTTACCATTTGTCATAGGACAGTGTCATGTTTCAAATGTTTGACCATCTCTTCAAAGAAAAAAGTTTTCATTTTTGGATTTTACAATATAGAGGTTAGTTCCAGGTCCCGACTCCACATGCCATCCTTTAGACACACCCACCACGATATTCAACGCTGAGAGGTGAGGGAGCAGGCAAAGATCAAGGATTTGGGAAGTGGGCCCCTGAGGAAGTTTAACGTAAGACTGACCAGCACTCTCAAGGAGTAGCAACTTCACTGGCTGAGGTGAGAGCAGCCAATGAAGTGAGGGAAACACAGCTTTTAACAATGCAACAAAGAATTGCGAACGCTGGAGGTCTGAAACAAAAATTGAAATTGCTGGAGAAATTCAGCAGTTCTGGCAGCATCTGTGAAGAGAAAACAGAGTTAAAACAGAGTTAAAATTGAGTCCAGTGATACTTCTTCGAAACTGTTCCCATGAACAAAGAATAAGTGTTATACTTATTATGGATTCATGACTATATCCCCAAATTGTGTTATTTTACAAATATATAAATGGCAATATAACTTGTTTCTCTTATAAGTAGTTTTTTCTATTCATATACAGATATTGCCAAGACCAGCATTTAATGTCTGTCCCAAATTTCATCATAAGACTTATAAAAACGTCCATGATACTGAATTCCTACTGCAAAGATCCATCCACTTCATGGCTCAGAATGGATACTAAGATCTGTGGAAGAAAATAGAAGCCTTTGAAAGGTGGATGCTAAGATGCGTGGTAAAAATTCCATATTCACACCATAAGGAGAAGGCACTTGAAATAGTAAGAGCAAAAAGAACTCTCAAGAGTGATGCCAAGAAAATGTCAGTATTTCAGCCATTTGATCAGTTAAAATGCTACTGAGATTTCCTCTAGAGGACAACGTAGAAGGAGAAAGGGAGTGACCTAGGTGTATTTGGATAACTGGTATCACAGAGTGACTGTACATGAGCTATATTAGATATGTGAGGGTGGAGCAAGACAGATAAATGTGGAATACCATGATAGCAGAGCCCCTGGCAAGAGGAGTCACAGCAGCAGAAATTCCTCTAAAGAGGGTGGTAAGAACTGCCTTCTTTATAACTGAGAGGCCAGAGAGTAGTTAAGAGTGAATCACATTATTGTGGGTCTGGAGTTACACACATAAGCCAGACCAGCCAGTGGATTTCTATTCCTAAATGACTTTAGTGAATCAGGTGGATTTTAATAACATTCCAGATCTTGTATGTTCAACATTTTTGTGGATCCTATACATAAAATTGTTAATTAGTGATGAATTAAGAAAAAAATTGAGCCTTAGGCCTATTTCCATATGAAGTAGATTGAGTCTGCCAAATGCCAGATGATGTCAGAATGCCTCTCAAAGAGGAAGTCTTCATCCTATCAGTCTAGTCTGGATTTAAACCTAGAAACCACTGCATCAATCATGTCCTTTATATTATAAATATTTGTGTAAGAACTGAAATAATTTATACTTTTACATTGTGTTAATTATTTAGATTATATTCAGCACTGTTCTTGATTTCTGTCACAAAGTCCTGGATTTCTGATAAAACATAATTGATATTCATCCTAGTATTCTAAATCTCCCATGTTCATAATTGTTAACAGTGATGGTTCCATTATCTTCTGTGTAACAGTCTGTCAATTTGTTCTATTCCACTGTGTTCTTTTTCGGGTTTGTAGCAGTAAGCTTGCTGCTTCAACTAGAAGCATTTCACAGTGGGAGGATATTGTTGGCAGACACAAAACAGTGAAGATAAAATAGTGATATCTTATAATCCACATTTACTTGTTGCTCCTTTCTGAAGGGAAAGATTCAGTAATAATAGCATCTTGTAAAGAATTTTGGTAGTGTACTGTGTACTACTGTGTAGTAACATTCAGAAAAATGAGATACTGAAAGCTAACATTGACCATATATCATAAAACCAGTGTATCAGTAAGTCAATATTGACACAGAAGAGAGATAATTTCAGAATGCCTGACAGTTTAATTAGAACATTCCTGCTTGAGATGACTTTGGAGACTTCTTGTACACAGACATCTGTCTTGTTTAACTTATTTATAAATTGGTTGTTATGGAGTTGTTTACAATGCAGTTTGAATTTGATTTTGTGCCTTAGTTAAGGTTGGTAAATGTGTACAGTGATTGTTTCATGAAACATATTAATGTTTGCCATTCATTGGCTCTGAACAGAAAATAGGAATCCTCCCTTTTTCAAGTGAAGCTTTCCTCCCTTCTTAGCACAAGTTCTAATCAAGGTAGTAGGTCTGCCGCCAGACCTTGTGGAACTTTCTTCTGCTGGCATGACAGTGTGGCACGGTTTCACTTCTGCCGTCCAGGAATGCATTTCGATTCTACTTAGAATTGTTTTTCATTGAACTTAACCACATTCTGAATTGACCACGTGGAAAGATCAAGCAGACCAGACCTATATTCCCTAGACTTCAGAAAAATGAGAGGTGACCTCACTGAAAACACAAATATCTTAAGGACTTCATTGAATCCCTACAGTGTGGAAACAGGCCCTTCGGCCCAACAAGTCCACACCAACCCTTGGAGCATCCCACCCAGACCCATCCCCCTATAACCCACCTAATCTACAGACCCCTGAACACTATGGGCAATTTAGCTTAGCCAATCCACCTAACCCGCACATCTTTGGACTGTGGGAGAAAACTGGAGCATCCGGAGGAAACCCACGCAGACACGGGGAGAATGTGCAAACTCCACATAGACAGTCGCCCGAGAGTGGAATTGAACCCGGGTCCCTGGCGCTGTGAGCCACCGTGCCGCCACTTGATAGTGTAGATGCTGGAAAATGTTTCCTTATCTGGGGAACCTAGAACATGAAGTCTTAAAATGGGAGATTAGTGATTTAGGACTAAGATGAAGAGAAATCCTTCATTCAAAGCATTGTGAATCTTTGGAATTCTCTGCCAGGAGAGCAGTGGATCCTGCCTCATATATTCGGATGGAAGTGGAATGGTTTTTGCATGCTGATGGCATAGTGTGGGAAGTTGGAATTGAGATAGAAGATCTGTGAAGAAGATCATAATCTGTAGCAGAACAGAGCCTGATTACTCCAGTTTCTATTTCTTATATTCTTATGACAGTATTTTCCTGTCACTACCACCAGTGGAGTCAGCAAAAAAATGGACACAAAACTGGGAAAGAAGTTGTAACATCATCAGCAGCAAGGTTTTTTTTAACTCTTTCCAACTTTATGTCCTGTATAATTATTTTCTGGGTGTTCAGTCTGCAGCATTTACTTATGACTGTGAAGTTTATTATAGAATTCTGAAGCAGATAATTGTTATTCTTCATTGGGGAAATCATAAACACTGTCATGGTCCACTCTAGTCAACTGCTGGCCACGAGATATTTCTCCCAGGAGCTAGCTTCCAGTAGCAGATTTGAGATTTCATTTTTGACTTGACCTTGACATACATTTCACAAGCATGAATTCTGCTGTCTTTATGGGAGTAGAGTTTGTAGTAACTATTAATATGATAGAAATTAGCCATTTCAAGTCCATCACAAGAATTGTTAAAGCATTTAATCTCAGATTATAGAAACTGATCATTGTACAGTAATTTCAAGAGTATCTGCATCTTTAATTAAGGCTCTAAAATGAGCCAATATGTGCCCTCTACAGCAAACCAAGGGACTTAACCAGAGAATGGACATCACTTACAAAGACAAGAAAAAAAACAGAAGTTGCTGGAAAAGCTCAGCAGGTCTGGCAGCATCTGTGAAGAAAAAATCAGAGTTAACGTTTTGGGTCCGGTGATCCTTCCTTAGAACTCTGATCTTTTCTTCACAGATGCTGCCAGACCTGCTGAGCTTTTCTAGCAACTTCTGCTTTTGTTCCTGATTTACAGCATCCACAGTTCTTTCCATTTTTTCTTACAGAAACAATATCATATCAAGGGTAATTTCAATACAGTTAATGAATTTTATAGTTTACAATATGATTTTCAATTCTGAAATGAATAGAGTGTATCATTGCCAATCCAGTGGATAGTCATTATCATGTACAGTATCCATGTCTCACAATTACAATCCTTACAATGTAAAATTGAAAAAGGCTTCAGCTTAAGGCTGGATTTGGCACTCTGTTTGAATGGAAGTGCTTCAGGAGGTGGACAGGTCAATTAGTCTGGCTGGTCAAGAAGTGAACAGAGAAAGGAATGAAAGTCTGCCCGGCTGCCTTTATGCAGATTTGGTCTTGGATGAGATAGAATATTATTTTATAGCTTATATCTTCATTTAGGGCTGAAAGGGTAAATTTCAAACTATTCTTTCTCAAAGAGCAAAAATAGAAATAATAAATAATTTCAACATCAAATTTCCAGCGCTGTGGAGATAGGATAGGAGCATGGAATTAATTGGATAGCTCTTTCTAAGAATTGCCAGGTGTCCAGTCTGGCCTCCCACTGTGCAGTATGACTCTATGTATTAATTTCCAACTAGATTGGTTAACCTATTGGCACCAATAAATTAAGCAATTGGTCAGAATATTCAGCAAAATATGTTGATATTTAACCAACATGGGTAATAACTGCTGACTGAAGTACCCTTATTTTTAAAACCCAATTCTAGGTTCCTTGCTGCTTTATTGCCATTATGTCTCCTGTTGTCAATACTGTTTTACAAATTCCGCTCAGTTATTTATTATACATAGTCAGCTAGATATCTGAAGGGATTCTCCTTAATTAACTGTCGTGTACCATATAGTCTGCCAGTGCTTTCACAGCTGGCTGCCTGAGTTCAGACGGTAAGTGTGTAGTATTACACATTACTGGACTGGATGGTTTATTCTTAGAAGACACTGTTTCTGTTGGCTTTTTATAGATATTGAATTTCAAACTAGTCATCAGTGAAATGTACACAGTGTTCTGCTGGATCACACTCCTTAAGCAGATTAAGCAGCACTAAAATTAAATATTGTCGTTTGAAATCTGCCCCAAGACTTCAAAACGTGTTTAAACTGTTGCATAATATCATCCTGTACAAATACCATATTGAGCTGTTGACCTTAAGGTATGGATCAACTTGGATTGATCATTAGAATCTGATGTAGTAAAGGTTACCATCTCATTCCTTTTGGCCAATATTTCTTTTGTTTGTTAAAGCACAGACTTTTGCTGAGGTGCAAGTATCTCAGTTCACCCTAACTATTACATTTATGAGCCCAAATAGTGACTGAGGAAGGGTCACTGGACCTGAAACGTTAACTCTGTTTTCTCTTCCACAGATACTGCCAGACCTGCTGAGCTTTTCCAGCAACTTTTTTTTTGTCCCAACTATCATTCCAACATAGTTTGAGGTGAGAGGGGAAAAGATATAAAAGGGACCTAAGGGGCAACTTTTTCACACAGAGGGTGGTGCATGTATGGAATGAGCTGCCAGGGGAAGTGGCGGAGACTGTACAATTACAACATTTCAAAAGGCATCTTGATGGGTATATGAATAGGAAGGGTTTAGAGGGATATGGACCAAATGTTAGCAAATGGGACTGGATTAATTTAGGATATCTGGTCAGCATGGATGAGTTGGACCAAAGGGTCTGTGTCTGTGCAGTACAACACTATGACTCTAAAACATCACAAAACATCCACTGTTGAAAGAGGTCACAGTAAATGAGACAAATATTTTCTTTACATGTCCCTTTACTACTCTCTTTGCAGCACCTCATAAAACCATTTGTCATTTAATATCTCTAGTGCTCCACCTGATCTCAGATCTCCCTTTTGTTATTTCTAATGTCCTCTTTCCTTTCCAATTCACAAAATCATACCTTCTTCCAGTCTTGCAAGATCACACGGTCAAAACATTTACTCTGTTTCCTCAGTCTACGGATGTTGCAAGATCTATTGAGTATTTCCAGGATTCACTGTTTTTATTATTGGAAAACTTTCCCAAGTTAAAATTGGAGCACCTTGGTCTTAGTTTCAAGGTGGAATATTATAGAGTTTGCTTGGAAATTTATAGTTGAACATAAGAATAGAATTGGCTGAGGTTTCGGGTTGGATTAATGACTAGTGTTGAATTAGATCCGGGATTTAGGGTTGGACATAAACTGGAATAGTTTCAGGGAATAGTCTGTTTAGCTGAAAGGATGTGCCTGTTTAGATTGGCAAAGTGACTATTAAATTCATTCATTACAGAATGAGGCATGAATGGTGCAAAGCAGATGGATTTTGTGAAATCAATCTTTATGCTGCACAGCCAGTCATACACCGTCAGTTCTGAGGAAGGGTCACCGGACCCGAAACGTTAACCCTGTTTTTACCTTCACAGATGCTGCCAGACCTGCTGAGCTTCTCCAGCAACTTTGTTTTTGTTCCTGATTTACAGCATCCGCAGTTCTTTCAGTTTTTATACTGCTAAGCTTATTTTCCTAGGTAATGACAAACTTGCTCCTGTTCACCTATCCAGTTTGTGTTGAGGTAGAGAAGGGGTAATGTCAAATCTTGGGGATAGCAACAATACCATGGTTAAATGAGCAAATGCAGCAGAGTTAGGGGAAGACATCACAGTGAATATCCCTATCTAACAAATTTCTTCTAACGAGCTGTAATCATAGTTTTTGTGCTGTAAACTGTGTCATGTGCATTTTACCCTGTGTTCTGTGTGGAATGTGATTGTGAGATACTTAATGCTGGACAAACCACTTTCTCCTCTTAGCACCAGTTTTAACAGCATTAGTGTGTCAATTTTGAATCATTAATGCAATATGTCAGTAAGATTTCATCAATATCACCCATATAGGCCCTGCAAGATAATGCATGGTCCAGTTAGACTGGGGGCTTACCGTTATCAGGAGAGCTTTTATTTAGCTTTGTAATTCACTGTGAGCAGCATGGCTTTCAGAATGCTCCATTATTATACAACACTGAATAAAACTGGACAATATAATTATGTTTTCTCAGTGGACTTTCAATTCTGGGATCCTGTGAGAAACTGGCCTCAGCTCCTGTAATAATGATGATAATTAGGAACAACTCCATTTACTTGCCTTTTTTTCCACATCCCTGTGACTTGTCTTTTAGCAATTTCTATTCAATACAACAGTATCAAAACTGCAAGTACACAGATCCTTTAAAGGGAATTCGTTTCCCTTCCTGATCTTCTGTGATATCTATGATTGAAGTTTTTCTTTCAGCACAGAAATGCTTAGATGTAATTTTGGACCTGATCATTTACTCTTGCTTTGTGGTCCCAAAACAGGCCAAGGCATGTCTAGACTTAATCGTATACCAGCCACAAAGGATCAGATGAGTTTTACATTCCTTTCTCATCTGGATCTGTGCAAATATTTAAACATTGAAGCCATTTCTTTCTCTATAGCTTTGTCGCATTTTTGTTAGTAAGTCTCATTCTCAACAGTCTGGTAGCTGTGTTCCTTCATTAAGTTGCATTGTAAATTTAGGTAATTCAGAAGGTTAACAGGATCTTTGTAAGAGGGTGAGCTTTCCTCTTTAAGGCTCAGTGGCAAGCAAATCATGGGGGAGATGATGTGGAAATTGAATATCCAAATTCCTGATGTGTACTCCAAAGTTTGGAAGATCAGCACTTGTTCAAACATTTCTCATTTTATCTCTTGAATGTGCATACCTCAGCAGGGTAAAGTAATTAGCCTTAGCCTGTGAGAGACCATAGACATCTTGTTGTCTGTTTTAGAGAGAGAGAAGTGGTTACATAGATTTAAGGACATCACTCTGCATCAAGCATGGGACATGGAAAGGAAGCAAATCTCTATGATTTAGTTTTATCATTAGCCATGACAGTGATTGAACCTGCAGCATTGTTGTTATTCTACTCTTCACACTAATCATTTAGCCATTCTCACCCTCTCACCCCACGCATGCTTCAGCAGAGTAAACAATCATGATGCAACTCAGAGCTCTGACCTTTCTTATCCTTTAAAGGTTTTGTACATCAACTCATTGCAGCTCATCATAGTTTTAAGATTTGTAGGCACATTGAGTCAATAGAGATGACCTCTAGGATGTGTGTCGCTATGCATAGCTCAGTCTGCATATGACCTATGGTTACTTAGTTTGCTCAACAAGAAGGCATGAAATGCAGAGCCTGTCAAGGCAAGCAAAGATATCTATGTAATAACGGTTGCACTGTGAGTGAACATACGCGGATAGATCACTGTGGCCATTTTTAATAGTGAGGCTGTATCACTTCTATTAGGAATATACGTTTCATTTTCAGATACTTACAAATAGGCTTATTGTAAAGAGTAAACAAAATGTTTCTAAAAAGTTCAATTTTTTAAAAAACATTAATCATTTCAAAAATATAAATTTGTATTTCCAAAAGTTCTATCACTGAAGTTGCCTTGAGTACATTCTAAACTATGTTTGAACACAAAAACCCACAATCCAGCTATGAAAGCTGAAATATTGTGTCAGGTATTCAATCAAATATGATCTGTGGCTCAAAATATTTTATTGTACAAAAAATAAATCATCTGGTCGGAAAATTGCAGGCAAAATAGCCTGGAATCTGCAAATACCTACTTTCTCAATCTCCTCACCTGGCTGCAAGCCGTACAGCTCATTGGAAAACTCACCCTGTTAGCCCCATACTGTGCTAACAAACTTAGTGGATCTGAACAGACTATAATAGCTAATTGTCTGTAGATTAAAAGAGAAATGTGCGCCAACACTGTCATTACATATTGGAGAGTACAAATATGAAATGTTGCTGCTTGTGAACATTCATAATGGAAACTGCAGGGGAGCACTTGCTTATAATTGCCAACATAACAAAACCTACGCAAGTATTCCTGAAAAAAGACAATGAAGCAACCCACCCCCAACCCCATTACCTCATGTTGAGTGACTCAGTGGTATACAAGGCATCACCATGTGATGTGCTTCTGATATGACGCCCATTAGCACCTGGTATGAGGAATAGTTTATTGGTTTGAAATCAGCCACAGCATCCATCTGAGAATGAAGGCAAGGCATTGTCTCCTAACACTGCTGCAGGAGGCATACAATCAATTCCTGCAGCTTCATATTCAAAATGCACACTTTTAAAATTCAGATGATGGAAAAGGGTCAACCAGGCAAAAGAATTGGTTACATTCCAACAGTTATGCATTTTTGTATATCTTTAAAATTCTATGTTGTTAATTAAAATTATCTTTATTTAAAGTTACTTAATTTAAGAAATAGATGTTCATAAGTAGTGCAAATTTTTCACTTCTTAATTTACTATTAGCACCAAGCTCTGCTGTTGTGGCTGGTCACACAACTCACCTGAACCAAGGTCTATAAACACTTAGACTTAGCGTAATACTTGATGAGAGGAATATTTATTGATATTGAATTGATGGGGCAGTGAAAAAAAACCTATCATTTCAAGGATAGTCTCAAGAGGAGACAGCCAGTAATGACCTCTTTCTAAAATATTGCATTTATTGTTTAAGCGCAATCTATTATGGACTTAGGCACGGATGAAAGTGGAGTAGTATTCTCTTCATGTCAACCAAACAAGCAAAAGGCATATATTGTATTGTTTCTCTTGCACAGAGCATACGATACTAACTAGTTCAGCCACTGAGACTGAGATGAGCAGATTCTAAAACTAAACCATTAAATAACTTGATTATATTTGTTAAAGGTGCTGAACTGTGGCTTCATCCCCAATGCTGCAGATTGAGACTGATGGACAGCAGACCCATTGAGAGTACTGTGTCTTAGGACCATCTTAGATTACCAGAAGAGAGAGTTGAATTGAGAATGACACAAAGGTGAACAGTAATGAAAAGCAGCTGCGCTCTGCTGTCAACTGTTTCCTGCCCATAAGCTGGAGCTGGGTAATAAAGAGTACCCAGCAGAGAGAAAGTGGGGCAGGAAGAAGCAGGAAACTCCGTTCTGTAACAGGAAATGGAAGAATGGAAAATACCATGAATGTCAGTTAACACTATGAGGTTGATAGAGGCTGGTACGGGATAAAGCCTCAGCAATAATATTATTCTTTCCTGTGACACCTATTACATCCCGGATGCCATACCTTGAAATGTGTTGCATTGGATAATATATTGGATATGTTTACACAGAAAATATCAAGCAATCAGAAGTCTGTTATATTGATATATAAGATTGCTAGAGCAATTGAGCTCAAGACTCTTGGCCGAGCACCAAAATAAGTATTTGCAATCCACAAAATACAATATTGTAACAACACAACTTGTTGAATAGATCATTGTCAATATAAGTCAAAATGCTATAAGCCTGGGCCAATTTTCAGATTGGGGGACAAAAACAAAGTTGCTGGAAAAGCTCAGCAGGTCTGGCAGCATCTGTGGCGGAGAAAACAGAGTTAACGTTTCGGGTCCGGTGACCCTTCCTCAGAACTCTGTTTTCTCCTCCACAGATGCTGCCAGACCTGCTGAGCTTTGCCAGCAACTTTGTTTTTGTTCCTGATTTACAGCATCCACAGTTCTTTTGGTTTTTTATTTCAGATTGAGGGTGCTAGCATGGACATTCACTTACCTGCAGCATATATCAGGGCAGTAAGAACACCCTATCTCTAATTTTTTTATCAATTCACCAGGAATGGATAAAATATTGCAGATGTATTACTGTGATTTCTTGATGTGTGCTCCAAACAGTAATCCTGTACATCAGGAGTACATATTCAGAAAATTGATCGGCGTATTTTTACATATTTTAACTTCCAATTTTCTTCCTTCTCTGTCTGCTGAATGTATTGACTCCTCAGCCTGGTTATACAGGATGTATTCCTTTATCGGTACCCGTGCACTTAGCCAATATTTCCACATGAGGCTTGATGGCTGCTTGAATGTGAAAGGCATTGCAGTAAGTCTACGTCCTCAGAAGTCAGATTTCTCCCCCATAAACTTGAACTCATTGAAATGTCTGCTACCTGTATCCTAACTCACACCCAGTGACGTAGAACCATTTGTGACGCCCACCCAGTGCTCGCTGGTCTGCATTTGTCATCATCGCCAATCACTTGCTAACAAGTACAATTGTTCACCTAGGAAATTCCGTTGTCTACTTTAGCATCTGTTTCAGCCATGCCTCCATTTTACAGTTCTTAATCTTGTATTCAAATCCCTTCATGTCTTCTTATTTCTGTAATGTCCTCCAGACCCAGGATCCTCTGAGACCCTTTGCCTTCTTCCTTTTTTTGCATGTTGTGGGCTTCGTAACTCCCTTCCTTATCCATCTCTCTACCTCTCCCTCTTACTTTAAAACATTGATTAAAACCCATTCTTTGACCAAGGATGTTCTCACTTGTCCTAATATCTTCCTCTGTGACTCAGTGTCAACACTTGTTTGATAATGGTCCTCAGAATCTAGGAATGATTGACTGTGTTAAAGGCAGTATATAAATACAAACGGTTGCTATTGCAAATGTGAAACATGTATTGATAGTGTCACACTATCATATGATTATTTGTGACCACCCATTATGGTGGATTTTTCAGATATACCCCAATTATAGCACGTCTTGACTTAAATGGTTTGCATCTACCAAGGCAGTCCATGCTGGTCAAAATTCGGCATTGGCATAATCTACCATGGTGACACCATCCATTTAGACTTGAGTTGTCAGCTTCTCATTTGACAGGGAGGCATATTCTGCTGCAAGGTCTCCTGCAGAGGTAGTATATAGCATAGGGCTGGAACATGTAGATACAACAATAATTAATTCTTGTGTAGAACTTAGTTGAATCTCCTTGCAGGCATAGCACAATGTTGATCTTTGATGGTGGGACTATAGAATATTACGGAGGGCAGCCTTCCTCATGAGTATTCAATGAAGAATCAATTGCTCTTCAACGGTTACCAAATGGAAACAGAAAGAACTGCAGATGCTGTAAATCAGAAACAAAAACAGAAATTGCTGGAAAAGCTCCGCTGACCCTTCCTGAGAACTGGATACATGAGAAGGAGTACTGTTTGTATGGTCCCCAGTTCTGAAGAAGGGACACGCAACCTGAAACGTTAACTCTGATTTCTGTCTATAGATGCTGCCGGATCTACTGAGCTTTTCCAGCAATTTCTGTTTTTGTTACCAAATGGAGTTGGATTTTGGCTGCTTTGTCACCTGTCTGCAAACTCATGCCTGTACCTGTTCATTACTTTTTACTTCCCAGATTTAAAGTCCATCTCTGCAGCTTTGACAACTTTCAAAGTGGTTTTTATTTCAAAACATCAATTCATGTAAACATTGAACTTTGTTATAAAATGACAAATCTGAAATGAGGCTATTATGCTTCATGTTTTGTTAATTTTTTTTATATCTTCCATATCTGCTGACATGGATTCCCACCTCCATATGATTGAGAAAGAATTCAGTATCAGCTGTAAATCTCTCCTGAATGAAACAAAAGTGAACGTTTCACTATTGTGTTATTTACCATGCCTTTGATTCCATAACAAATGATGGGTTCTGTTAAATATACACATTGAGTGGATACACTTTTAAACGCCAGATTGTGTGTGACTCTAAATGCTTCTGCACTGTTACAGGGTTGTCTGATCTGAATGAAAACATTGTGTGGACAACGAGATGGACAACTTTAAAATTCAGACGAGGTAGCTCCGCAGAGGAGGTAGTGTCTGCTTAATCACTGAAAATCTCTGCCACCCACTGCTACTTACTAATGGAGAAAGCTTGCTTCTGAATCATTCACATTTAACACTTTTAACTGTTGTCATGTTGCTTTGCCCTGGATTTCCTGTGCTGTTACTGCTTAATTTTTACGAAGAATTGTATATAAATGACAACCAATTTGTGGGAACTTTTGTAAGAAGAATAATGTGTTTTTGTGTGGATGCCCTGGGAATTACTGACAACTTGATGCATTCAACAGCTTGATTCTCCACAGTATTGCATCATGGATACTTGAGAAAGAATGCTGATTGTATGGTCCCCCAGAAATTTGTAGGAAGAATCAGAGGCTAATGTACCTAGCAGTAGCCTTGTGAACCTGTGAGCAACTAGAGCAAAAAGGAGGGTGATGGCCTAATGGTATTATCAGAGGACTATTAATCCCAGAGTCTGGGGACCTGGGTTTAACTCCTGCCATGGCAGATGGTGGAATTTGAAATCAATAGCAAATCTGAAATTAAGAGTCTAATGATGACCATGAAACCAGTGTCAATTGTCAGGAAAACCCATCTGGTTCACTTATGCTGTTTAGGAAAGGAAACTGCTTGTCCTTCCCTGATCTGGCCTATATGTGATTCAAGACCCACAATAATGTGGTTGATTTTTAATTCGCCTCTGTGCAATTAGCGATGAGCAATAAATGCTGGCCTAGTCAGTGATGTCCTGTGAACTAGACTTAGACTGTTCAGGAACATGATTATAAGTCCATGTTCTCAAACAATGTGTATGGAGCAAGGTATTGAATTTTAGGTTAGGACATCTGCTGACTGCAGTAACCCCAATCCATTTCCAGGATAGTAATGAATTAGGAAGAGGGGATTTGCATTTACATAACACCTTTAATGAGCACAACATATCTCAAACAACCAATAAATTACTTTTGAGTATTTCAGTTGCTGTCCAATCGCCATTGAAGCATAGAATCATAGAATTGACACAATACAGAAGTGGGTCATTTGGCTCATTGTATTCCTGCCAGCTCTCTGCAACAGCAATTTAGATAAGTCCCAATTCTCAATCCTTTCTCCATAGCCTTGGAATTTATCGAATTCTCCTTTTAAAGCAATTGAAATTGCCTCAATCATACTCGTGCAGGTCTTAACAACTCACGAGTAAAAATATTTTCGCTTGGCTTCATTGCTCCTTTTGCCAAGTGTCATAAATAGATGTTCCTGGGTCACAATCTTTTTGCCACCAGTGGGAGCAACTTTTCCCCATCTATCCTGTCCAGACCACTTAGGGTTTTGAATACCTCTATCAGGACTCCTGATCTTCTCTTCTGTAAGGAAAAGTCCCAGTTTTTCCAATTTATCCATCAAGTGAAGACCCTTATCCTTAGAACCATTCTTTTGAACCTTTTCTCCACTCTCCCAGATGCTTTCATATCCTTCCTAATCTGTGGTGCCAAGAACTGAATGCAATACTCCAGTTGAGGCTGAACCAGTGTCTTATAAAGATTTGACAGAACTTCTTCGCTCTTGTACTCTGCACCCAGTTTATAAAGCATAGGATCCAGTATTATTAACTACTTCTTCAACCTGACCTGCCACCTTCAATCATTTGTGCACCTATACATCGAGGTTCCTCTACTTCTGCATCCAGTTTAAAACAAACTTTATTTTATGTTGCCACTCTTCATTCCTCCTGCCAAAATGTATCACTTTGAACTTTTCTATCTTTTATATCAACATGAGAAATCAGATTAGTGTCATCTTAACATTTCATCTGAAATTTGATACCTCAATAATGCAGGACTCTCTTAATACTGCAACGAATTATCAGACTAGAATATGAACTGAAGTGGGTGCGCCAACACCCAAGGATGGTAGCAGTTCAAGAAGGCAGCTTATGATAACCTTCTGAAGTGCATTGAGCAACAAATACTGGTCAGCAAATATCGGAGACCGCTTTGTGGAGCACCTATGCTCAGTTCGTGACAAACGACAACAACTCCCAGTCGCGAACCACTTCAACTCCCCCTCCGACTCCCTGGACAACATGTCCATCCTGGGCCTCCTCCAGTGTCACAATGATGCTACCCGGAAACTGGAGGAACAGCACCTCATATTCTGCCTTGGAAGCCTACAACCCAATGGTCTCAATGTGGACTTTAGTAGCTTCAAAATCTCCCCACCCCCGACCTCATTCCAAGACCAGCACCCCGTCTCATCCCCGCCTCCTTGACCTGTCCGTCTTCTCTCCCACCTATCCGTTCCTCCCACCTCACTGACCAACCCCCACCCCCACTTCCTACCTACACTCACCATTACTAGCTTCATCCCCGCCTCCTTGACCTGTCTGTCTTCTGTCCCACCAATGTGCTCAGCTATCCACCTTCTATCACCACTCTCCCTCTCTCTATTTATTTCAGAGACCCCTTCCCCTCCCCCATTTCTGAAGAAGGGTTCAGACCCGAACCGTCAGCTTTCCTGCTCCTCTGATGCTGCTTGGCCAAACCGTCAGCTTTCCTGCTCCACTGATGCTGCCTGGCCTGCTGTGTTCATCCAGCTCTACACCTTGTTATCCACATCCCATAACTGAACAAAAAATGTCTTGTGAGGTCTTAAACAATTGACTTTCCAATTACAGCAAGAGTGCAACTGCCAAGCCATTGGTGGCATCAGACATTCAGGATACTTTCACTTGGAAGAAGCTCCTCCTCACTTACTCGCATTAAATGGTAATAAGTAGGATCATCTTGGGGAAATTCAAAGAGAGGGCAGAATAGCACTGAAGATCAAGGGACTTGCAGATTTTAAGCTTTAAACAGAGTTAAGCCTTTAAGTATATGAGGCTTAAAGAAAGATGGTGATGCGTCCTGAGGGACCCACTGCCTCCAATGAAGCATGAGTGGGCCTTCAGCTTCTACCCATTCAACTAATACCTCCCTCCCCGAAACTGAGGGGTCATTCACACATGGCAGGGAAAGTGAATGATTTTGCCCAGTGTATATACATGCGGCAGGCAGGAAAGGGCGAACCAATGCAATGAGGGGAGCAAATAGGAAATCAGGATGTGAGGAGGACGGTAGGCCTCAAAAGTCCAATTTCACTGCCTTTTCCTCTTCTGTCAACATCCAATTTTAGGACCGTATAGGAAAAGTAAGACAGAAGAATCTAAAGAGGTAGAAAAGAGTACATCCTTTAATCGGGGTTAAAATGTAATTAAAGCTAATTAAGAATGTGCCTTGCAAAAATATTTCAAAACTGCCTAACTGAAGTTGGATTTCTTGCTTTGAATTAAAGTTGTCAAAAACATTTGGAAATTTTCCATGATGCTCAAGGTATTCAAAAGTTTGATGAGCAAAAGACTACGATTCCTGGAGTGGGAGCTATGTGTAAAGTGAAGAATACTAATACTGAAGTGCTGTTAAATGTGTGATATACAGTGAGGAGAATAAAGCAAGAGAGTTGGGGTCACCACCAACAAAGAGAAGGGTTAGACAGAGCTGACAGTGATTTAGTTAACTTGCAGCTGCTGTGTGTTCCAGTTCTTTATTGCATAAAAGCAGAATGTCCCGTCTGTTAGTGAAAAGGGTTTGCAAACTTTACCCTCTTCTCCAGAATAAAAGGGATGATATAAAACCTGAAAAAATGTTGACTGTAGATGAAAACAGAGACTCACTGTGTGGGCCTCTTCTGTGGTGATAGTTATTTCCAGTGAAGGGAATGTCAGATGCAAAATCTTGCCGTTTTCTTTAGAATGAGATTTGCCTTTAATGCAATAGATCAGGGTGGATAGAAAGCAACAGTGGCATGCCAGCTGCAAGAGGACTAATTGTATCCATCACCCCATTACTGCTAGTGCTTGTAACAAAACTCACTGTCCTATTAATAACTGTGGCTTGGAAAACCCTTGGGATGCAATCTCAGTAATTACTCTTGTTGGCTCTCACCTTGGACATCTCTGACTGAATATTGCAAGTTTGGTGGGAGATCAAGTAACCTGCATTTAGGGAATACACAATCCTATCACTAGAATCATAGAATCTTAGAGCCTAGGAGGAAGTTTCTCGGCCCTCTATTCCTGAACTGGTTCTTTCAAAGCAATAAGTCTCAATTCTTCATGTTTACTCAATAGTCATGTGTACATGTCCTTCTTAAGTTTACATACGAGATTTGATTTATTATTGTCACATGTACCTAGGTACAATGAAAAGTTTTGTTTTGCATGCAGTATAGGCAGATCATACCATACAAAGTGCATTAGGGTAACAGAATAGAGTGAATCCAGTTCCTTTTTGAAAATTTACTGTTGAATCACCTTCCACCAATCTTTCAGGCTGGCATCCCAGGTTGTAAGAAGTTGCTCTGTTAAAAAATTCTTTTTATCTCTCCTCTAGTCTCTTGCCACTCAGGGTATACATGAAGTGCCTAGGGCCTGAGAGTTGCTTTGAAATGTGGCTTAATGTGACAATTCTTCAGGAAGGCAATAAGCTTTTCAATGTGAAGCATGTGTAACTTTTCTTAAAATTACCTTCATATTGTTTCCCTTGCTGGATTCTGAAAAATAGCCCTCATTCCTTCAGAGTAGGAGGCCAATATACTTCACTGGAGATTGTAACTTCCATAAATGCCCGAAACTCCTATAGGGTCGTACGGAAACTGGAAGATTTATTCCAATAGGTCTGTGTCTCAGAATTAACTATTGTCATAGATTGACTTTATCAATGCTTGAAATACACATTAGTCACTCATTGTCGCTCAGTGTTGGTCGTTCCATTTAACTGAAAGGATTAAGTAAAAGCGATTTTAAACTTTAGACCTGAAGCTGTGACAATAGCCCAAGATGATTGATAATTTATAGTGTGACATTTTGAAACCTGCATTTTGGATTAGTACATCAAAATTTAATAATATAACTGTGATGAATGAACATTTATCGTGGGGAAGGTACTTTAATCCCATTAATACTAATGGTAATGAAACAAAGTAATCATATAGAAATGGCAACTTTAGCAGTAGGATCAGTATCTGGGTCAAGGTTGAAATGCCAGGGACAGTAAGGTCACTCTACAGTGTTTAGGTCACAGTCAGTATCTGGGGCAATGTTAAAGTGTGAGAGCCATTTTCTCTAGTTTTAAGGTTATCACCCCGATTATGTTTACCTCTATCTAGGTGTTTCTATTTTGGCGTTTAAAAAAAAATGCCTCTTTTGAGTGAAATAAATCTTGTTGCAACCTATTCCATAGATTCCTTTGGGATTTTAGTACTAATTCCATTGGCAATTCTTCACATGCAATCCCTAGGCAGTGAATGTTGTCTGGTTGTTCAACTGTATGAAACATAGTAACCAAATCTGATCTTGTTCTCACACATTTTCCTAACATGCACTTTCAGCAAGTGTCATTTCATAGCAATCAGGGTAAAAACCTACCTGTATTTTCCTTCTCAGTTGTAATATTCACTCGTGGTTCTGGTTGTGCTTATCATTCCCGGTGTGCATGACTGAATGAACACAAGATGCGCTACATTAATCTAGTGAGTCATTTTTGAAGCGACCAGAACATTTATCTATAGAGAGACACTCAGCATATGTATCTCTTGCAATGAAATGTAACTACAGTCTGTGCAGAACCGATTCTGTTGGTGGTTGAAGCCTTGGCCTGTTGAAACTTGTCTGTGTGTACCTACAGTAATTACAGCTTGTAATATTAGCTGTTTATCAGCAGACACATCAAATATTGTAAAACCTCCATGTAGCAGCAATATATCTAATAAATTATCTTCCCTTGCAAAATAAACTAAAGGAATCTTGAATCCTACCTCAGTGTAGCTCATTGAAATTGGTCAAATATCTGAACTTCTGTTGGTGTCGATTAGTGAAATTGATCCAAAAGACAAAATATGCAACTGGCTCTAGGGAAAGGATTGTCAAGGCAGAGCAGAGAGACTCTATGGGCTCTATATGCTCACAAGGAGGAAGATCTACATCTCCTGGGTAGAACTGAAAAATTCCTCAGGCTTTCTTTGAGCTGCTTTAGAGATCGCTTTTGCCCTTTGTAACCTCTGTTCCTCTGTGCTTGAATGTTTCAGCCTTAGGACCTCAATTTGCCTAATTATGCCAACTTACATCTGTTTCGTTTAGCCATTTTGGACAATATAAGTACCCTGACCCAATATGTTCGTGCGCATGCAGATCACAACGTGAAATTTGGAGATGTAATGGGAGTTTTGCACCAGAGAAGGGGTGACCCTGAGCTGAATTTGCCCAAATGTCTCTTAATCCCAAGAGTTGTCTAAATGGTCTTCTTTCCAACACAATGATTCACTGAGCGAATCTCATTTGACGGTAAAGTGTAAGTTATCAAAATGCCCATTTTACGGTACATGTTGGATAGATGACATGTTCTCACTGCTGTCACCAGACCCGAAATGTTAACTCTGTTTTTTCCTTCACAGATGCTGCCAGACCACTAGCGTTGTCAAGTCTGAGACTTGATCAATTCCTTTACCTTTTGCATGGAGAATTATCACAGCTGCAACTGGGGTCTGTTCATCATAATACAGCCACCATCTCATTTTATATGTAACTGCAAGCAGAAACATATAACCTGCATAATCAGAATCATTTTCATTTGCTGGCAAATGGCTAAAATAATGTTGGCATAATCCTATGTTAGGGATAACCTTACAGACACGGTGTCTTTTATGTCCATGTATGTTTTGATAAATTTAACAGTACAAGGAGGCTGTGGAAACAGATATCTGGGTTTACATTTTCAACATAAAATAGTACTGTGCCTTGTCTTGAGTCTCAATAATTGCTGCAATGACTGACACAACTAAAACATCTGTTCTTACCAAAGGGCAGTAGGTAGTGTTTCAATTTATATCATAACAGGTCCCTGTGCTGTTTCACCGATCCAATTTCACCCACAGTCTGCTGTTCACACAATCCCTTAGTAATTGCCAACCGAATAATTAAACTTCTATCATAGGGTCAAGCCAGACAGTGCAAGTTTTGAGAAGGAAAGGACTTTCACAAGTAATTGCTGAGCTTACTCAACACCACTAGCTGTTGTTTAAATCAGGAACTGTAATTTATACCTGCCCTTTAGCACCCTACTTCACCCTGTTAATTGGCAAAGACGTCCGGTTCAGATATCACCACAGCACTCAAATTGTTTCCACTGGTCTCAGGCTCATAATGTTTCAGATAAACCGGAAAATAAATCCTTTTAATTGTATAACATATTTTTTACAAGTTCAGACAGTCACAGATTTCTGTTCATTTGCATAGCAAAGTCAATCAAAGGTGCCAAACTAATATCAGCTTACATGTGACGCCAAGGTCTGGTTTGTCCATTATTCCTGTGATGCTTACAACTGTGGGTGAAATAAATGAGAAAAGTACATAATTACACATCAACTGCAAAAACGCCATATGGATGCATCTTGTATGTCTTTCATAGTTCAATGGCATTTTGCTCCCAGTCACACAGGTCAAATCATTGGAGACAGTGAAGTCTGGGGATTGATTCATTGGCATTTGCGTGTAGCTATCAACCACAATGAGGAAAAGGAATGATATGGAACCTCGCACAGGCATTTCTTTATGTTTGCATTGGACCACCATGGACCCATGCTGACGAGTGGATTCATCTCCCCATGTTTTGGGCTTCTAAACCTTTGCTGTGCTACACTTAGAAACACCAAGCAACATCCCTACAAAACCAAGAAGGAAAACCAAGGCACTGTCTTCATCAGTGTTCCCAAAAGTCTCTAGAGAGCAATCTGTGTTAGCTGTGGCTCATTCGGCAGCAGTCTTTTCTCTGAGTAAGAAGGGCAATGCTGTCCATTCAGGCCTGAGTTAAAATTCAGTGGGTGTGGCCCCAGTTTTCCTAAACATGTGAAGCCCTTTCCAAGACGCTCCTCAACTAAACCAACTCTAGTGAGTAGTTAAGATCTCAACTGGAATGAGACAGTAAGGTTATTTTAATCACCCGTCCCCAAACTACCTGCTCACACTGGACAGGGTAAGTTGAAATGTTAAATTGAGTTCTAACTCATTTATTCAGTCTTCCATGACCAAATATAAACTGGCAGCACATATGGACACAGAAATGGAGTTATCATTTTGAATCCCATGTGACTCTTCTTTGAAACCCAAACTGTGTGATTCTGTCTTCAAAGATGCTGCCAGACCTCGTGTGTTCCTTCAGCGTTTTCTGTTTTTTTTTCAGATTTCCAGCATTTGAGGTTATACAGGCCATTGGTGAGGCCTCTTCTGGAGCCCTGTGTCCAGTTCTAGTCACCCTGCTATAGGAAGGGTATTATCAAACTGGAAACAGTTCAGAAAAGATTTACCAAGATGTTGAGATAATACAGTGTGGAGCTGGAGGAGTACAGCAGGCCAGGCAGCATCAGAGGAGCAGGAAAGTTGACGTTTCGGGTTGAAATTTCTGAAGAAGGGTCCTGACCCAAAACGTCAACTTTCCTGCTCCTCTGATGCTGCCTGCCCTGCTGTATTCCTCCAGCTCCACATTGTGTTATCTCTGACTCCAGAATCGGCAGTTCTTACTATCTCTTTACCAAGATGTTGCGGGAAATGGAAAGTCTGAGTTATAGGGAGAGGCTGGATCGGCTGGGACTTCTTTCACGAAAGCGTAGGAGGTTTTAAAAGTCATAAGGGATATAGATAAGGTGAATGGCAGGTGTCTTTTCCCAATGGTGAGGGATTTCAAGACTAGGGTCGTATTTTTAAGGTGAGAGGTGAAAGATTTAAAAAAGACATGAGGGGCAACTTTTTTACAGAGAGTGTGGTTCGTGTGTGGAATGAACTTCCAGAGGAAGTGGCCGATGTGGGTACAGTTACAATGTTTAAAAGACATTCAGATAAGTACATGAATAAGAAAAGTTTGGAGAGATATGGGCCAAGCGCAGGTAGGTGGGACTAGTTTAGTTTGGGATTATGGTCAGTATGGACTGGCTGGAGCGAAAGACCTGCTTCCATGCTGGATGACTCTGACTCTATTTGCTTTTGTTTTAGTAACAACAACAGCAACCTACATATATCACATCTTTAACATAATAAAAAGATTCAAGGTATTTCATGAGAGCATTAAAAATCAAAGTATAACACAAAACCACATATGGTATATTAGGTCAGATGAGTCAAAATGTGGTCAAAAAGACAGGTTTTTAAAGGAGGAAAGCAAGGGTAGGAGGTGGTGGGTTTTGGAAGGGAATTCCAGAGCTTTGGGACGAGCTAACTATAGGTGGGAACTTGTTGTATCAATGGGAAATGAAAACATTAAATGCTGGAAAGACATAAGAGGTAAGTCAGATTCTCAAATTAAGAAATCAGACTAACGTTTTTGCTGATCAGAAACCCAAGTTTTAATAAAGGTATCTAGTTGAGTCATTGATCTCTCCTCACTCTCATGTGTATTTTAGTGATTTTCATTTCTATTTTATGCATGTTCCACGTGGGCAACTAGTTAATTTCCATGGAACAAAGCAGCACAAACTATATAGGACTTGATCTCAAAAGTTATCAAGATTAAGTTGTTTATAAACAAATACAGCAAGTACTCTACAGGGCAGTTCTAGTCCACTGATACACAAACCTGTCTGGGCATGTTTACAGCTATCACTTATTAACACAACTCACGCCTACTGCATGTCAACGATACAGGCTCTGCAGTGATGGGGAGAACTGATCAAAGTGGCGATTTGGAATGGTGGCATGAATAAGTAAATTCAAAGTTGTTGTTATTTGGATTGGAAAAGGTGAAAATAAATTGCTTAAACAGCTGCAGTTTGAGTTTTTTTTATCAGAACGAGATTGTCCACCTCATACATAATCGTAAGAAAATTTAGAATACTGACTCTGAGACAAGCAAAATCTTGAGTAGGAGGAAATCAGGAGCTCTGTCCTGAGCATGTCCATTCGCTGCACAGATGCTGAATGGTCAGTTCAACCTTTCCAGAAGTTTCCGGCCTTTTTTTTCAGATTTCCATCTTTTTAAGTTTGTTGCTTTTTATTTATGTTAAGAGATTTTGAAGGCTCTTATTCATTTGCTTGTTCGACATAGACAAATACATGATAGAAAATGGACTAAAATTATATAAGAAGATGAAGATCAGGTACATGGAATGTGAGGAGATGTGGAGGATAAAGGCCAACACAATCTAGTTGGGCCGAATGGCCAGTTTCTGAGCTTTAACTTCTATGTAGTTCTGCACAAGCAGAGACCTGAGATGATCATTGAGTAAAGTGATTGCAAAGTGTCTCCATGTGGTGCTGAAAGAACAAAATCACGAGCTTATGCCCAAAAATTGTCTTTTTTTTTATTTGGCTAGGTGACTTATCCACAGTATGTTGATTGTCCTTTCAAAGGAACAATGCAGTGGGCTTTTTGGAAGATATTCCTTAGATGTGCTTGCAAGTTAAGCAGAATTGGTATCAGATGAGACACAGTCAATTCTACAGTCCACATAAGGTAAACCTTAGAATTCAGCTTCTTACTGCTGTAACTAAATGTCCATCAGCTACTTCTCAAGCACAACAGGTAAATATTAGGCTCAATCAAGATATGGAAGGGCAGTAATCAAGTACTTTAAATAGGAGATTCAAGTTGTTGATGACTTTAGTGTTTTTAGAGTAAGCAAGAGGAGAATTAGAAAGGCTGACTACTCGAAAAGAATGCAGTTTCAGGAGATTTTTAACGATGGAGAAGTTCTGAGGGACTTCCAAAAAATAGGATAAGGTAGCAGAAGGCACTTCCATCAATAGCAACAACATGAAACAGCTAGTTGCTCAAATTTATGAGATGCCTTCCTCTTCCAGGGAAATTTGATGTAAACCGAACATTTGTCATGACCAAACATTGCTCCTTTAGGCAAATTCATGAATTTGAGCAATGTTAAACAAGAGAAGACCTACTCAGGGTAACTGTCAACATGCAGGATAACTTCGATAGGTCCCATTTTGCCAAGACTGCCAGACCTGCTGAGTGATTCTAGTAATTTTGGTTTTAGTCAGTAGGGTAATCAAGGCTGGGATTTTGAATCGAGCATGGGCCAAGAACAGTAAGGGGCTATGGTCTGAAAATAGCGCTCTCGAATAGCAGGGCATGTTAATGTCCCAAGGTCTCCAAATGTGCTGGAACTTTCAAAGCAAGGGCCAGAGAATGGGGAATGTTGGAAATCTGCTCACCTACATAAGTTAGGATAGGCCAGAAAGCAATTTTCAATTCGCAAATCACCAAGCCCAAACAGTCTAGTGCACATCAGTGCACAGCTGTCAAGCTCAATGAGGGGAGCAATTAAGTAATTTATTTTATGATGAAAAGTTGCCACTCAGTTGCTTTTTCAGATTGGGCACAGTATCTTTTAGAGGGACATTTGGTCATTTTCCTGCCCAGTGAGCCTGCTGACTTTCCAATGACCTGCCACCTCTCTCTTTCAAGGCAATGGTAGACCCCTCATGGCTGCTGTCTGCCTTTGACACACATGTTCTGCAGACTGCTCCCATCTCATGGCAGAGCCCAGTGCTGCTAATCACACACCATGTTCGCCACCAACTGAATTGAACATCTACCGCTGAAGAAAGCATATAAGGAACACAGATGCAGCTTGGAGTCTGTTCCTGGGAATTATCCAAGTGCCTGATTCCCAATCCCCATCTAAAAGTCAAGCCCCGATCACAAGGCTGTGTACAAGAGCATCAACAGGAATGAATTTGAGGCATGGACAACTACAAACAATATTCGAAGATGTGTTTAAATGGTTTTCATGACAGATAGAATGCAAGGTTTATTGCTCAGCTCAGAGTCAAACGAGATGTCAAGATTATAAATCATTTTGTTCAGTTTAAGAGATTGGAATCAGAGGAAAGGGAATGTTGTTTTGGGACAGGACAAAAGTGATAACAGAAATGTAGGTCTGCTGAGCATCTGGTGCACTTGGATTTATATTCTAGCTCCAGGTAATTGCTCACTAGGACAAAATCTCTAGATTTTTAAATACAATGTAGCACAATATTTATTAACGTCCGCAGCCCTTTTAGGAATATAGAATTTAGAAGTCAAGATGGGCCATTAAGACCCCTGAGTCTGATCCACCCTTCAGTCAGATCATGATTAATCTCGTTTTGGTCTATCGGTCCTCCTTTCTTCATCACTCTCTTGTCTATCAATATCTAATAAACTCAGCATTGAATAAATTCAGAGGCAGTCTTCACTGTTTTCAAGGGAACAGAATTCCATAGATTAATGCCCCTCAGAGGAAATATTTTTCCTCATCTTTATCCTGAAAACAGACCTTTTATTCCTAAACTGTGCCCCTTGGTTCCAATCTCTCCAATGCGACATTCACATTCACAAAGCAGCTCAGGATCTTACATACTTCAACTGGATTGTCTCTCATTCTTCTAAATTCCAATGGGTAAACACTCAACCTGTTCAGGCTTTCTTTGTAAGATAAGCCAACATCTCAGGAATGAGTTGAGGGAACATTCAGTGGACCTGATCAAGGTAGGGCAGAAGGCAAGCTATTTTACAAAGGCAGCATGTTTATGTTTGCATCATGGACTGTCACTTAATACCATGCAAGGCAAACCTACAAACCTGCGAACTATATGGTAAATAGGAAAGCCCTGGGGAAAATTGATGCACAGAGAGATCTGGGTGTTCAGGTCCATTGTACACTGAAGGTGGCAGCGCAGGTCGATAGAGTGGTTAAGAAGGCATACGGCATGCTTTCATTCATCGGACGGGGTATTGAGTTCAAGAGTTGGCAGGTCATGTTACAGTTGTATAGGACTTTGGTTCGACCACATTTGGAATACTGCATACAGTTCTGGTCGCCACATTACCAAAAGATGTGGATGCTTTGGAGAGGGTGCAGAGGAGGTTCACCAGGATGTTGCCTGGTATGGAGGATGCTAGCTATGAAGAGAGGTTGAGTAGATTAGGATTATTTACATTAGAAAGACAGAGGTTGAGGGGGGATCTGATTAAGGTCTCCAAAATCATGAGAGGTATAGACAGGGTGGATAGCAAGAAGCTTTTTCCCAGAGTGAGGGACTCAATTACTAGGGGTCACAATTTCAAGGTGAGAGGGGAAAAGTTTAAGGGAGATATGCGTGGAAAGTTCTTTACGCAGAGGGTGGTGGGTGCCTGGAATGCGTTGCCAGCAGAGGTGGTAGAGGCGGGCATGATAGCGTCATTTAATATGTATCTATACAGATACATGAATGGGCAGGGAGCAGAGGGATACAGATCCTTGGAAAATAGGCGACAGGTTTAGATAGAAGATCTGGATCGGCGCAGGCTTGGAGGGCCGAAGGGCCTGTTCCTGTGCTGTAATTTTCTTTGTTCTTTCTTCGTTCTATTTTAGTTTGCCATTGAAATACAGCTGGATGGAACTTTACGTGGTGTTTAAAGTCACAAGGTGGAGTTGATATCTGCCCCAGTTTTACAAAGAACTATCTGATATTAGATTTCATCAAGGATTACATCTGAAACATTAGTATCTACCTGCCCTAATTGACTCCACCTGACGGTTTAAGTGTACTAAGCAGAACAACAAATCGCACTTCCAGTTGGTCAACTGATCCAATATATGTGGATGATGGGTATTAAAGTTTCAGCCCTTGCCCTACAGGAACCTTCCTGTTTGTCACCTGCACTACTTTCCATGTTGCCAAGGAAGTAGGAATCTTGGGACATGTGAAAATCCATGCTCGGATGATTCCAGTTGCTTCCCTTTCATTACCACAGGTTTCAATCTGCTCAATGCACCTGCACCCTCTCAATCATTTCTTAACAATATTACAAAGCTTTCCAAAGAACTGTTCACTGCTCTGAGTAAAGGAGTTAATCTAATTGCAATACTCTGGAGAGCATTTAACAAACTGAGAAACAAACCCACACATTCAAGGTGGTTGCCTGTTTATCAGTAAAGTAGATTAACCTAAGGTGGAGTGGAATGAACTGTCCTATACAACAGCTAAGGGAAAGTAGATGTATTGCTGATAAATAGTCAACGCTGCTTTAAAAGACAATGATTATTGGACTTTGGTAAGCGATAGTTAAATGCCATGGGTGCTGGAAAAGAGAAACAAAAATTGTCTGGAAATAATTGGCAGGTTTTTAAAAAATTATTTGCAGGATTTGGGTGTTGCTGGCTAGGCAAATATTCATTGCCCATTTCTAATTGCCCGTGAAACTTCTTGAACTGCTGCAGTCCATATGGTGTAGGTACACTTACGGTGCTGTTAGGGAGGTGAGGCAGATTCTGTTGTTGAAGTTGATGGTTTTCAAAAACATTGATGCCCAATTTGCTTGTACTATCCCCATCTTGCAATCAGAGATGCATGAACTATCCTTAAGGAACCATTCCTACCTGTCCACTGGGGGTGGATGAGCAGCCTACCTTGAGAATCTCTCCCTCCAGCCAGTTAGATGAACAGCCCATCTTAAACTGCTCACACTCCCTACTGAAGGAGGATCGTCAATCTGTGGGAATCCTTCCACAGGCCTAGCAAGTAAGAATTGCAAAGGGAAAATCCCATGGCAGTTCAGAACTTACGATAACATCTGTAAGTCCTTTCACGCTCTACAAGGTCGTACATATCACAGCAGTAAAGTTGTCTCCTACGTGCTGCATAAATCAGGTAAGGATCCCTTTCAATAGCAAATAAAAAACGAAAGAACTGCGGATGCTGTAAATCAGGAACAAAAACAAAGTTGCTGGAAAAGCTCAGCAGGTCTGACAGCATCTGTGAAGGA
>NC_063347.1:16631788-16632333 GCF_021869965.1 Rhincodon typus
TATTTATTGAATTCAAATTCCACCATCTGCCATGGTGGTATTCAAACCCAGGTCCCCAGAACATTATCCGGGTCTCTGAATTAACAGTCCAGCGATAATACCACCAGGCCGTCACCTCCCATCAATCATGGTAGCTATCAAATTTCAGTTCATCAAAGAACTCATGCTCTGATATTCTTGTCCATCTTTCCATGAGACACCTTGTAGTAACTATTTTACGTAGTGCTTTGGTAACTGATGAAATGTTATTTAAATTATTTTCTGCAGTTTGTATCCCTACTTAATGATAAGGTTATGGAAAGACAATGAGACAAAAATGAAATTAGAAGTGATCCTTGCAAAAGATCTTGCCTTCAGTCTCAAAAACATATTCCATTCCCTAGCCATGGGTTCCACTCACTTTCCCAGTCACTATCTCTGTTTGAACCAGTCTGTTTGTTTTGTCAATCTATTTAGCCCTGAGGTGAACTTTTGAGTTGTGCGTATTGTTGGCTAGGACAGCATTTATTACCCATCCCTAATTGCCCAGAGGGCAGTTAAGAGTC
>NC_063347.1:16632433-16805288 GCF_021869965.1 Rhincodon typus
GCAGCATTTATTACCCATCCCTAATTGCCCAGAGGGCAGTTAAGAGTGAACCACATTGCTGTTGGTCTGGAGTCACATGCAGGCCAGACCAGGTAAGGATGACAGTTTCCTTCCCTAAAGGACATTAGTGAACCAGATGGGTTTTCCTGACAATCGACAATGACCAGCATGAGAATCCTTATTTCCAAATTTTGTTGGATTGAAATTCTGCCAGCTGCTGTGGTAGGATTTGAGCCCACGTCCCCAGAACATTACTTGGGTCCCTGGATAAATAGTCCAGTGATAATAACACTAGGCCATCACCTCCCCATGCTACACATGGCTGCTGAGTGGGAACTGGAGCTGGTGGTATTCAGGCTGTGGGAGTGTGAACAGACTCGCAATGATGTCCTTGACTTTAATTTTAATGCATCATAAGCCTGCCCATGTTTGCAGACAGGAGCTTTGAAATGCCCCCTGGAATATCAGACCAGCTTTAAAAACAGCAGTGGTCAGGAAGAAGAAACATTTTTATTTTCAGTTCACTGATGCCTGTTCTTGAATACAAACTTGCAGCAACATGATGAAAACTGACCCTGTTGGATCTTCAGTAACTTAGTTACACTATGCACACGCCAGGGGTATCAGCCCAAATAGAAGCCCATACAGTCCATTCTTCACACTACCAATGTGTATCACTGGAGCACAAGTCCCTCCTGTATCCCCATTCACAGCTGTACAAAACTGAAAAGAATAAAAGCAGTTTAAACTGAATCAACAACATATCCAATTTTAAGGAACATTATGCTGTGGAATCATATCTCCCCTGCCTCACTAAAGTGTTTGCATATGTCATGCTGCAGGGCTGTTTCCACCCTGGCTGAGGAATTGAACACCAATAGGCTATTGTATGCCTATAGAATACTATGTTAGCTTTTTCATTCTCTCCCAGGGAGTGACACACAAGCAGGCAGTCTCATTAGCGGTTTCCTCTGACAAAGTAGCTCGAATTGCATTGCTTTTAAACCATATCGGCTTTTCCATAGCAGTAAAATTTCATTCCCTTGACACATTCACAAGCTAATGTTTAAATCGATTATGATATCATATATTTACTGGCTTTTTTTGCCTCTATAAGGCTCTGAACTGATATTCTGAGCACGATGTTATGCACATGGAGCAGGAAAGATTAAATTGGAGATCACACAACATGACATTCTTGTAGGACTGAAAATAATTTGAGAGCAGAGTGGACCCCTATTAGGGTGTGATATTCCACCCGCCCCCCCACTACCTCCCCGGAGCTGGTGAGGAATTTAGAGGGAAGAGCAAATGATTAGAAAAGTTGGCTCCTTGGAGCTGATTGTGTCCTTCCTGCCACATCAACACTTAAATGTTAGACAAGTAGGTCAATGTGTGACCAAATTGACATGTTACCAATGGTCAATTAATGACCACTTAAGAGTCTCAACCCACCTCTTTGTCAATGAGCCGCCTTCCAGGCAGGTGAGAAAAAAGGATTGCTTTTCCGATAAGGAAACCAGGGTCTCCCACCCGAGGGTGTCCATTTTTTCCAATCTAGGGACAGGATAGGAAATGGGGAAGAGCGGCTGCTGAAATCCACATCCCTGCCCTTGCTTCTGACCAGCTTGATTCCCGTCTCTTCTTCAACCCCACTTCATGAGCTCCATCAATGGCCAGCAATAATGAGTTGCTCACCAAGTTGGCTTGTTTTTGTTCAGACGTTTCATCACCAAGATAGGTGACATCATCAGTGGGGCCTCTGTTGAAGTGATGTTATTCTACTCCGCATGGAATTTATACTGTCCGATCTGTTATGGTGAGTACTGTCATTTCCGGTTTTGATCTGTATGGGTTTGTATATGGGGTCCAATGATATATGTTTGTTGATTGCATTATGGGCAGAGAACCATGCCTCTAGGAATTCCCTTGCGTGTCTATGTTTGGTTTGGGCTACTATGGTTACCTTGTCCCAGTTAGACCGATGGCCTTCATAGTCTGCATGTACAGTTATTAAGGAGAGTTTGTCGTGCCATTTTGCTGCTAGCTGATGTTCATGGATTCTGATGGCTAGTTCCCTTCCTGTCTGTCCGATGTAATGTTTGTGGCAGTCGGTGCATGGTATTTTGTAAACCACGTAGGTTCTGCATGTTGTGGGAATGGGGTCTTTAATAAGTGTTTGTCATAGATTGGCTGTGGGCTTGTGGGCCACTATGATTCCTAATTGTCTAGGGAGTCTTGTTGTCAGTTCCGATATGTTCTTGATGTAGGGCAGCGTGGCCAGTGTGTTAGGGTGTACTGTGTCCTCCTGTTGATGTCTGTTATGTAGGCATCTGTGGATGAAGTTGCAGGGATATCCGTTTAAAGCGAGGATCTTGCATAAGTGTTCTTCCTCTTTCCTCCGTAGTTCTGGAGTGTTGCAGTGTGTCCTGGTCCATTTAAATAGTGTCCTAATGCAGCTTTGTTTGTGGATGTTGGGGTGGTTGCTGTGGAATTTGAGGATTTGATCTGTATGGGTTGCTTTTCTGTATATTGAGGTTTGGAACTCCCCGTTTGGCAATCGCTCTACTTTAACATCCAGAAACTGCAATAATTTCCAATTCCAATCTGACCACAAGCAAGGTGCCAGAGGATTGGAGGACAACAAATGTGGTAACGTTATTCACGGAGGTAGCAAGTAATAAACCAGGATATGACATGCCAGTTAGTCTAATCTTAGTGGTGAGGTAAGTACTGGATGAAATTCTCAGGGACTGAAGTAATCTGCATTTAGAGAGGCAGGGATTGATCAAGAACAGTCAGCATGGTTTTGTTAAAGGGAGGTCATGTCTGACCAACTTCAATGAATTTTTCAAAGAGGTGACCAGCTGTGCAGAGTAGGGCAATGCATTTGATGTAGTCTACTTGGACTTCAGCAGGACTTTTGATAAGATCCCACATGAAGACTGAGAGTGAAAGGATTCCACAGGATCCAAGGATGGTTGGCTAATTGGATCAAGAATTGGCTGAGTGGCAGGAAATAGAGGGTGGTGGATGATTGGCGTTTTTGTAACAAGAAACCTGTGTCTGGTGGGGTTCCACAGGGATCAGTATTGGATCTTTGCTGTTTGTGGTATATATAAACAATTTAGACTAGAATGTAGGAGCGCTGATCAGTAAGTTTGAAGATGATACTAAAATTGGTGGAGTTGTAAATAATGAGGTAGATAGTCTTAGCTTACAGGAGGATGTATATGGGATGATCAGATGGGTTCATCAGTAGCAAATGGAATTCACTCCGGATTAGTGTGAGGAAATGCACTTGGGCAGAACAAAGGCAGCAAGGGAATATACAATGAATAGTAGGACCCTGGCAAGCATTGAGGACTACAGGGACCTTGATGTGCATGTTCGCTGGTCCCTTAATGTTGCAGAAAAGGTAGATAAACTGGTTAAGAAGGCATATGGGATATTGGTCTTTATTAGCCAAAACATCGATTTTAAGAGCAGGGAAGTTATGCAGGAACTGCATAAAACTTTGGCAGTTCTGGAATCCGCATTATAGGAGGGATGTGATTGCACTGGAGAGTTTTATCAGGATGTTACCTGGGCTTGAGAGTTTTAGTTATGAACAGAGATTGGTTAGACTGGGTTTGTTGTCCTTAAAGCAGAAGGGACTGAGGAGGAGGCATGGATTGAGATATATAATGTTCTGAGGGGCCTAGATAGGTTTTAAAGGAGGGAACATCTCTTCTTGGTGGATGGATCAATGACTGGGGGCATAGATGTAAGTTAAGGGGCAGGAGATTTAGAGAGGATGTGAGGAAAAAAAGTTATTCTATGTATTATGGGAATCCGGAAATCATTGCCTATAGGGGTGATAGAAGCAAAACCCCTCATGTTATTGAAGAAGTATTTAGATGTGCCCTTACAGTGCCAAGGCATACAAGACTATGGGCCAAATGCTGGAAGATGGAATTAGAATAGCGTTAGGGTTAGATGGTGGTTTTTGACTGCTGCAGACTCGATGTACTGGAGGTGGGGAGCTTTTTCTGTGCTGTAGAGCTCTATGATTTTGTGATTCTATGAGAGGGGCTGATGCTTGTGCAGGGACTGTCAGAGCTTATGGTGAAGGCTTCTGAAGCTCAGGAGCCAAAGGTGTAACAATGAGAATTGCTAACATCAATATATGGGATAATAACATACAGTATAAAGTGGCAGCTGTTCTTGTTGTAAGGCTATTTGAAAGCATAAACAGACAGAACATGAATATCTGGGGACCACTCAGAACAGGACTTGGAAAAGATAAATATGTAAGAGGAAAGAAATTCAATGCTTCTTTTCAGAAAAAAAAAGCACAGATTGATACTGTTTCAGTAAGGAAGCAGAAGCGATGAATATGAGATACAGGTATATAATGAAGAGGAAATTCATAAATCTCAGTGGACTAGATCTGTAACAGAGAGAAGACAGGAGGAAAGTAATGTTTGTCAGTAACGTGTAGATCTCCAACAGAGAGGAAAGTGGTCCTTGTCAGTGATGTACTGTGTAGTTCCAAAACAGAAAGATGAGAAATCAATCCCTGTCATTTTTTTAAAAAAAAAATCACTTCACAGGATAAGGGCATCACTGAAGACACCACCATTTGTTGCCCATCCCTAAATGTATTTGCACTGACTGGTTTACTAGGCCAATTCAGAGGGCAGTTAAGATACAATCGCTTTCCTGTGGGTCTCAAATCTCATGTAGGTAAGACTAGTTAGAGATAATAGATGTCATCCTCTAAAGGCATCCATGTAGGTTTTAACAATAATCAACAATACCTTCACGGTCACAATTACTGACACTAACTTTCAATTTCAGATTTATTAGTTTAATTTTCACCAGTTACAGTCCCTGCATATTAGGTGCACCCTCTAGATTAGTAAACCAACAGTATTACCATTACACCATTTCTCTAACTTCTATTAATCTAACCAGTAATGTGTAGACCTATAACAGAGGGGCAATTTATTCCTGTAAGTAATGTGTAGATTTATAACAAAAGAGACTGGACAGTTAGAAAATAATGGTCCAATTGGACAAAGTCAATAAGGATTTATAAAAGGAAAATCATGGTTTGATAAATATGTTGGATTTTTCCTTTGAGAATGTAACTAGCAGAATATAAAAGGGTGAAACAGTGGATGTGTTTTATTTGGATTTGCCGAATACTTTCAATAAGGTCTCACACTTTAACATAAACTAATCAATCTTTGAGATTAGCATATAGATTAAAGCACCTGGGATTGGGAATAGTACTGATATAGATTGAGAATTAGGGAATGGATTAACCAAAAAGAGAATAGAGATAGGAACCAGGACGTTGCCTGGGCTGGAGAGTTTCAGTTATGAAGAGAGATTGATGGACTGGGGTTATTCTCCTTGAAGCAGAAGGGACTGGTGGGGGCAGGGGGGCATGACTAAGATGTATAAAGTGGGTCATTCCTGGGTTGGCAGCTGTTACTAGCGGATACCCCCAAAAGGATCAATGCTAGGGCTATAATCTACATCAATGATTTGGAAAAGGGGACAGTTTGTGACATTTCCAAGTTTGGAGATAACAGAATTTTTGGTAAAATCGTCAATTGAGAGGAAGCTGCAAAATGGCTTAAATGGCATTACTGAAAAAGTGTCACACTAGACTTCAAATATTAATTCTGTTTCTCTCTCCAAATGCTGCCAGACCTGCTGAGTTTCTCATGCGTTCTCTGCGTTTGTTTCAAGAGTATTTGTACAAGGTGAGTGAGTAGACGAGAACATGGCAGATGGAATATAATGTAGAAAATGTTGAATTATCCTCTTTGCCAGGAAAAACAAAAATGCAAAGATTTTCTTAAATGGTGAGAGGTTGGGAACTGTTGATGTCCAAAAGGACTTGGGTATCCTTGATCATGAGTTTCAGAGAGCTAACATACAGGTGCAGCAAACGGTTAGAAATGTATGTTGATCTTTATTGCAAGAGGATTTGAGTACAGGAGTAAAGTGTTCTGCTAATTTCAATGGAGTGTTAGTGAGACTGCACCAACTGTATTGTATACAGTTGTTTTCCTTACCAGAGGAAGGTAATACTTTCTACTTAGAGAGTGAACCAAAGTTCTGTGGGATGTCCTATTGGAGCAATTAAGGAAACTAGGCCTATATCCTCTAGAGTTTAGAAGAATGAGAAGTGATTTCATTGAAATGTATAGAATTCCTACAGCGTGAGGTGTAAGAAGGATGGGGAAAGTCTGGAGCCAGGGGAACACAGTCTCAGAATAAGGGGCATGCTATTTGAAGCTGGTGAATCTATAGAGTTCTCTTCTCCAGAGAGTAGTGGAGGTTCAATAATGACTATGTTCAAGACAGGGAGTAATATGTTTCTAGATATTGACAGGATCAAGGGACCTTATGGGAAAATGACTTTCCGGTAGATAGTTGGCAATGATCTAGCTGAATTGCAGAGCTGGGTCAATGAGCTGACTATCTCCCAAGTTCCTATTGATCCCTGTCAGTGATGTGTAGATCAGGGACTGAAAAATAATTGTCCATTTCACGTGCACTGAATCTTTGGTCAGAAAGTACAGTCCGATATGAGAAAGATGCAGCAACAGCCTCCAAAATAATAAACACACATCAATTTGTACTAAATTTTGTACATATGTTAGGCCATGGATGCATTTTTGTAAAGTTATTGTTTTGTTTTATTTGATCCAAAATTGAACTGTAGATTAAGTGTGAAGCTGTTCTAATTGTTAATAAGTGTGCATAAATAACCTGCATTGCTGGTTAGGAATCTGGAATGTAGTATTTTGCTGCCATCTACTGTGTAGATATGGCAGTGCTGGCAAAAAATAAAACAGTGGAATCTTTGTAATCAACCAAAGAAGCATTTCACTTTGTATATTCATTTAGGTGGATTGTGTAATATTGTCCATCATTAAATTGCATATATTGCTGAAATTTCTTTTGAGGCAAGCATAAGCTTAGATAAGGAAGCAATAGAAGCCAGGGAGATGGTTAATAAAGTAGTCAATCAAAGACAAGATACAAAACCCAATCTGAACAGACTAACTTGCCAGTATTTCTGAAGCCATGACTTTTTTAAAAAAACAATATGAGAGAGATAGAGCTCCTGGGATGATATGGGAATTTGTTTGCATTGGGAGAGTTTTACAAACAGACTGAGTAAACATTAAAGATCATTAGTTTGCTTTCAGTTCCAGAATTAGGAATTGATTTTTTTTATTTGTTTGGGGGTAAAATGCATAGAATGCATAAAATGCATTTGATTTCAGTTAGCAGAAGTCTTTGAAGTTAGATGTAGGAAGAAGTTCCTCCTGGAGGAAGAAGTTAGTTCAGAAATGTTAGGAAATGTGTTACTTCAGAATAAGGGTTTTTGTTTGAAATCTCCAGACCAGAAATATTTGGAAAAGCTTGAAGGGGTTATTTGATGTTGAGAAAGTCTAAGTGAGTTGTGTCAGTACTCAAGGAAGAGGATACCAAACTTTAAATACCAGGAATTGAAACAGGCAGTTAAATCAAACCTATAGAGGTGATAGAGAAATGAATTCTCTCTGGTTTTTGAGTATTGTAACATGATGCTGTTGTGATAGATGGGATTATATTTTACCATGTTTTGAAATGTTTCAAATTATGTTATGTAAATAATTTGGCTTTTTTCTATTTTATCTTCATTTCTTTTGCTCAATAAACTTGTACATTGTTGTTAAAACTAAATCTGTAAAATAGCATGTTTATGTTTCAGTGAAAGGCCACCTCATTAAATAAAAACAGAACAAAGTATGATCTATTAAGCCAGATTTCAGTCCAGTAAATGACTGGTCTGGTAATTACAGCAACTGGGAGTATATCAACAGGGGTGAGTAAATAATCAGCATTTTGAGTTATTTGCATATTCACTGTTCCATTTATTATTGGAAAGATAGCGATCTGAACAAAATAATATATCTGTGTTTTCCCAGTCTATACTTCCTAGAGCTCCTGCAGTGACATAAAGCCCTATTTTGTACAGACTGATAAGTTATAAATGAACAAAGTCCATTCCCAGTCTACAAGGAATACATCACTACTAAAGAGTTTGCATTTGTATAACTCTTTTCACAAACTCAGAATGTTCCAAAGTACTTTACGTTGATGAAATTATCTTCTCCAAACTCTGAATCAATATATTTTGCACATTCTGATTTTAAAGCTACATTGTCATTAGAATTTCTCATTTGTAAACCAGATATTCATTGTTGTAATGTAGGAAATGCAGCAGCCAATTAGTGTATAGCAAGGACTGAAAAATGAAATTAGATAATAATGAGATGGTTTGCTTTGGTAATGTTGATTCAGTGATCTCTGAGAGGACCTGGGGGTATTCTCCTGCTCTTTCTCAAATAGAGCCATGATATCCTCAGATCCAGTACAACTGATCCCTAGTTTTATGAATTTTCCTGAAGAAAGCACTTCCCAATCAATGTGCAGCACTACATCAACATTACACTGGGCTATCAGCTTGTGATCCAAGGATGGGAGAACAGTCAATGACACCATCCCTCATGATCATTCAGACATTAGACTTGAGCATGACAGATTTCACCAGGGTCAAAGGCCTGTCCTCAGATCTATTGAGTTGGCTTACCAAGATAAGAAGAGTTCCAGAAAAGAGCAAACAATAATTGAACAGCAACATCCTTTAATATTTAACCTCAAACACTGGAGCTATGTCTGGCATATAAGGTGTAATTTAACAAAGTTGTGCTTCTGGGAGGAAAGGGTTTCATATACAAAGATCTCAAAAGGAATTTATAGTGCAGACAGGACATAATTTCAAACTATTCACTTTAATGATGGGCAATTATCTGGAGTCATTAGAATTTAGAAATCAAAATCACAAGGAGTCATTGTGGCTATTAACATAGATATGTTTAAGAGGAATCTGAATAAATCATATGATGGAGAAAGGAACAACAAAATGGGAGGCAGTTCATTTGCACCATAAGATTGGTTTGGGCCAGGTGAGCTGAATGTATGTTTTCTGCAAGCAAGGAACCCCACCAGAAAATGACTTCTGCAGTTTTAAATAAGAACAGAAACTGCTCAAGTTACTCAGTAGATCTGGTAGTATCTGTGGAGAGAAAGCATAGTTGATGTTTTGAGCCCAGTGACCCATCTTTTGAAGAAATCCGAAGAACTGGATCTCTGGCAATTTCTGCCTTTGTTTCAGATTTCCAGTGATGCAGTTCTTTGCTTTATCCTACGTTTCAGCCTGGCTGCAGAATGGATGCACAACTTGGATATTAGCAAAGTAGAATACTTCACCTCAGTACAGGAAAGGATTCCTAAATTCAAAGCACTTCACTGGATGGTCTCATGCACATTTGATGGTAGCAACCTGGTATTCCAGTGAAGGATAAAGATGAGGAAGAGGAGAATGGCAGCAGTGAAGACCAGAAAAAATCCCTTTGTGCAGAGCACAGCGGTTTAGAAGGAACTGCAGGGGGATGGGTTACATTGTATAGGTGATCATAGAGATATCTTCATGTTGATCCACCCAACCAAATAATTTGAAAAGAATTTCATTTCCTGATGATATTAACAGTGGGACACTGGGATGCTTAAAGTCTTTGGTGATACCAAGCAAGTCTGAATTTGGAGGGCTTCACAGACAGGACTCACCGTCGTGTAATTCATGCGCAGTAAGGATATTTGGACATGGGAATATAGGAGGAACAGAACAAATTCAAATGTTAATGTGCACTCTGAACCTGCTTTACACATACTAAATTAGACATAATTTCCACATAACCACCGAGCAGTGCTTGAAAAGAACTTAAGGTGCATCTAATTATTTTCACCAAGTCCTGAGAATGACCAATAATTCTTCTCTAGGTTATGACTCTCATTAGTAATTTTTTTCCTCAATTGATCCTAAAGCATCTTTACAGCCAGAGCCCAGCTATTACACGTGGCCAAGGGAAGAGATGTCCATGTGGTGACAGTGATAGACTAGAAATCTGCAAGGGTTTCCCTGCATTGTATTAAATCCCACTGGCTATGTTTGCCTACATCCCTGACTCTGCTAGCTGGCCCATTACTCTAGGGGTATGATTTTCACTTTGAGGTTGCCAGCTGATGGCATTGAGCAAGGTCCTGGCTTCAAATCCTAAACAAGCCCTTGTGTGTTACTTGAGTAGGGGGCCAGTTAGCTGTATAGCCAGTTTACGATGCAGAGTGATGCCAACAGCATGGGTTCAATTCCTGCATCAGCTGAGGTTACCATGAATGACTCTCCCTCTCAATCTTTCCCCTCACCTGAGGTGTGGTAACCCTCTGGTTAAACCACCACCAGTTTTCTCTTTCTCTCTCTAATGAAAGGGAAACTCTATGGTCAGGTAAGATAATGGCAACTTTACCTTTACTACTTGAGTCTAAGTTTGTGGCTCTGCTTGTGCACCCAGTTTAAGGTCTTGTGGTGCAATAGCAGTGTCCCTACCTCTGGGCCAGAATGTCCAGGTTTAAGCCCCAGCTATCCCAAAGGTACGTGATTTCATGTCCAAACTAATTAAAATAACTACATTGCTATTGCCTTAGCACAAGTCCCTTCTGTCTTCAGAGTGGTTCAGAGCTTTTACTTTGTTTACAGAATCATTGCCAATTAATGCCCTTATTAGTCCTTATTAGTCAAGGAAAGGTTCACTGAGGCATATTTAACGACATAATATTATCTAATTAAAGTCTCAAGTAACTATCGAGTAGACAGGTACGACTAGCATGGACACAGTGAGCACACCATCTGCTCATCTTTGAAGCTCAAATTTGACTCCAGCCAGATGGCTGGGTCAGTTTCCTCCTAGTGTCTGTTCTCACAATCCTTTCCAAGCAATCGCAGCGCAGCACTCAACTGCTTTGCAAATAATGGTGTGTGTGAGACATCGGTAACCACAATTCTATAGCAAATAGCACCAACTGCCAATTTCCCTTGGAGAAACCAGGTGTGAGGAAACGAGTTGCAAAAAGCTGCAGGGATGTTCTAGGGCTGCAGTTGAGGTAGAAGTGTGTGGTTGAGGCAGAGTACAGGGAAATTGGCTTTGATCTTGCACCTTACCCAAATGAATTGAATGCAAAAAGTTCCCAAAATGGTTGTGTTCAGTTCCTAACTACCAGCATCTCGAGCATGATCAAAATAAAACCTGTCAGTTAAACTTTGTTTAATTGTATGTTATTTCTGCCATTTTTACTTTTAATCAGATATTTTGCTTGATTATGTTTATGGCATTTTTTGTATAATTTCACACAGATAGCTGTTTACTAAAAGTAACTCAGATGTTGAATCACCTTATTGTGTTTTATTCATGGTTACATACAATCAGCAGTACAAGTGGTTACCACGGCAGCAAATCCCAAATCTTGAATTTTGATTGGATTGTTTATTTTGCAGCCACTGGTGAAATCAAAGCTGGAAAATTCCCAAATTGATGACAGTGTTCAGTTAGGTTCAAGGTTCAATAATAAATGTGTCCAATTGATCTTACAATGTTGAAATGTTGCTTTCCATTTTGAGCTGTTGGTCAGCATTCAAAGCTGAAATAAATTTACATAGATGTGAAGATAGGTGCCAGTGAGTTATCCATGCTAGTTCTATATGTACTAGATATCACTAAATGAAATAATAGGTAAAGGAAGTTATATTGACTGAAAAGAGTTATCAAATACTGAATCATTTGCCAGTTCTTCGCTAATTGAGTTGCAACATAGCAATGTGTTGTCAAGTCCTCTCTAGTTGGTTATGTATGGCATCATTGTATGTGTGATATAATTTTAGTGGAATCTTAAATTCACTCTTTTAAAGTGTAATCATTGATGTTGCCAATTTGGTTAGGATAAATCTGAAAACGATTTTGCAGTCCATTGATTTTTTTTGAAAGAACCAAATTCAGTTTTAAAAAAATTCAAACTGGGGAGATGGTGACAATACCATTAGATCAGTGATCCACAGACCCTGTGGACATTGGTTTAAGTCCCATCATGTCAGTTACTGGAATTTAAATTCTGTCAATAAACTCTGGAATATAGGGCTAGTTTCAGTAATAGTAACCATGACAACTATCGTCAATTGTTGTAAAAATCTGCCTGGTTCACTAATGTTGTATAGGAAGGGGAATCTGCCATTATTACCTGGTTTGGCATACATGTGACTCCAGATGTGCAGCAATGTAGTTGACTCTTAATTGCTTGAAATGGCCGAGTGAGCCACTTGGTTTAAGGACAATTAGGGACGACAACTAATGCTGACTTTACCAGCTCATATCCCATGAAATATTTTTTTAAAAAGGATTTTCTGAGGGTAATATAATTAATATCATACACATGGACTTCCTAGAGGATTGGAACAAAGTGCCACAGAACAGGGTTGTCAGCAAAGTTGAAGTCGGTTGATAAAAGGAACGGTGGCAGAAGGATACAAAGTGGCCAAGTGACAGAAAACAGTTTAGTGGTGAACCTTTGTTTATTGAACTACAAGGCATGAATACAATGGTTTCTCCCAAGATTTGGTATTAGGTTCATGGTTCTTATTGATTCATGTTAATAACCTAAACTTTGTTGTACAATTTCAAAATCTGCTGATGGCACAAAACTCGGAAGTATTGTGAACAATGAGGACAATAGGACATAGTCTGTTGGAATTAACGCATATTGCAACTGAAATTGAATGCAGAGATGTGTGAAGTGATACACTTTTGGTAGGTAGAGCAAGGACAGGCTATACAATATAAATAGTACAATTCTAAATGGAGTGTGGGAACAAAGGGACTTAGAGGTATATGTACACAACTCACTGAAGGTGGTATGGCAGGTTAAAAAGTAGTCAGAAGTTCTATGGGATCTTGGGCTTTATCAATAAAAGCATAGAGTATAAAAAGTAAGAAAGTTACGGTGAACTTTTATTAAACACTGGTTCAGCTTCAACAATGGGGAAGACTGTGGCCTAATGGTAATGGCAGCAGATTAATGTTATGGGGAACATGGGTTCAAATCCCACAAATTTGAGCTCAATAAAGTCTGGAATTTAGGGTGGCATGGTGGCTCAGTGGTTAGCACTGCTGCCTCAGAGTGCTAGGGACCTGGATTTGATTCCACCCTTGGGCGACTGTGTGTGTGGAGTTTGCACATTCTCCCTGTGTCTGCGAGGGTTTCCTCCGGGTGCTCCGGTTTCCTCCCACAGTCCAAAGATGTGCAGGCTAGGTGGATTAGCCATGCTAAATTGTTCAGAGTAGTGTTCAGAGATGTGTAGATTAGTTGGGTTTTAGGTAGAAGGCTCTTGAGGGTTGGTGTGGACTTGTTGGGCCGAAGGCTGTTTCCATTGTAGGAATTCTATTCTATTCTATGAAGAATATTGTGTCTAAATTTGAGCACCATACATAAGAAAAGGATGTGGAAGTATTGGAGAGGGTACAGAAAGGAGTCGCATCAATTTTTGCAGTTATGAGAAACTTCTGTTATCTTGATAGATTTGAGAAGCTGAGATTGTTCACTGAAGGTTAGACAGAGTTTGTCAAAATCATGAGGAGTGTGGACAAAGTAGAAAGGGAGAAATTGTTTCCATTGGCTGAAGGGTTGAGAATCAGAGGACACTGGCATTAGAGGATTGAAAAAAGATACTAGACTTCTTGAGGATAAAGCTTCCATACAATCAATGGTTAAGATCTGGCATGTGATGAAGGGTTAGAAAAGGAGGGGGAGTGGGAATAGATGACTTGCTCCTGCAGAGAGGCAACAAGTATGGGCATTTTTGGTTTTTTTTCTGGGATATGGGCATTGATGGCTAGGCCAGCATTTCATTGTCCACTCTAATTGTTCTTACGATGATGGAGATATTAGTCTCCTCTGGGCTGTAACCATTCTAAGAGTCTATTATATGTGATTCCTAACAGCATTACACCGTTTGACTGAGAACCTTGCCTATAGTTCCCTGCACGGTGAAATGCTTTGCAGTAGTATTACTGTTGGATTACAATTAAGGAGAGGTTTTCTGAGACATTATAGTAAATCCCCAATTTAACTCTTGATAATGTAATCATTCAAACTATTTAGGGATTAACAAGTAGCAATCAGAAAGTAGCAGCTAGGCAGAGCAAATACTAACCAATTGGGAAAAGTGTTGGGATGATTATAGAAGACTAGAAAAATATGATAGTCAAAGTAAATATGAATGTACATCCCAGAAGAACAGAGAATTTGCAATATAGTGTAGCAGCTTCGCAAAATATACCAGACTGTTATGATTGGTCAAAGAATCAAAGTGTACAAGTTGTCACTAATCATTTTTAGGTTTTTACACTAAATATGTTTCTAGGCACTTTAATAAGTAGATCTCACACCTTTCCGAACTAGTGTGTCATTTTTGTCATGCCCTATCTCTTGATAAACAACAAAATGTCCCAACGATAATAGCAGAAAGCCCTTACTCTTGGGATGTCTTCTATCACATTCTCTTTTTTTGTGGAACTGACCAAATAAGCAGTTTACTGAGACTGGTCACTTTGAACAAATAAGATAATATGCACAAGTGGTGCACTGATTTTGCAAGTGAGAATTTGGTAGATCTGGTACATGCTGGGATTCCAATTTACACTTGAGCGGCAATGATAGAGTGAAGTGTTCAACATTTTAAAAGTGTTTGAAAAGACCCATGAGATGATTATGTGTACTGCTCAGTGTGTTGGTAACAAAGATGGATGGCTCAGAATCAGAGTCCGAGTGCACCAAATCTGAGGAGTGGCAATAAAATCTCAGTACAGTCACCCAGAGCAATCGAGCAACAAGAAACTACAACACCGAGGCTGGAAAGTATATAAGCACCAAATTATCCTTTTGGAAGAAATATATCAGCTTGTTCATCTTCCCAACTCAACAGAGAAATGCACAGAGAGTCTCACTTTCATGTTGGAGAGCATTTGGACAATCGAGCAAAGAAAACAAACTCACTGGAATGTTGTATGGGCTACACTGTGTGAGGTGCTGTTCATGATGAAGGTTGCTGCCACTATTCTCCTAGGTGTAAGCGAAACAGGGGCCGTTTGGTTTAGTGTGATTGAGGAATACTACTTCCTGGTCTAACTAGGAGAGTCTCTTGCAATTAACAAGACACAGTATATTGCTTAACAACTAGTTATAGATTACAATGATATGATGGTTACAGAGACTTTGAGGAGGACCTGATGTTCAGTCACACTCCTTTGGTGTTCTAAGCTGTTCTGCTCACAAGTCTATGTGAAATCATCATCGTGGTTAGTGCATGTGACACTCCTCAGTATTAACCCTTTCAGACACATGTACAACATTCACAGCAGGATCAGAGAATGCTTTTATAACCTTGGGCAACATGAAGGCAGTACAATTAGAACAAAGTCCTGGGTGAATAATTTATCCTGCAGGATAAATGGACTTATAACTGTGATACTTAAGAGTAAACATTTAAAGAAACACTATTATTTGAATGAAGAGAGATAACGAGGTGTAGAACTGGATGAACACAGCAGGCCAAGCAGCATCAGAGGAGCAGGAAAGCTGACGTTTTGGGCCCAGACCTTTCTTCAGAAAATGTTTTCCTGCTCCTCTGATGCTGCTTGGCCTGCTGTGTTCATCCAGCTCTACACCTTGTTACCTCAGATTCTCCAGCATCTGCAGTTCCCACTATCTCTGAAATTATTTGAATGAATACTGTTTTATAAATGAATTGGTTTAGCTAAGTATACAAACATTATTAGAACAATGACACTATATTACTTGTTTTGAAATTGCAAAGAATTTGATGTACCAATGATACTGGATTCCTTAAATGGATACAGTATTGTTAATAAAGGCCAACAGAGGGAGTGTTGAGTCACTGTAAGGATACAGAAAATGGATACACAATAAAAAGTATTTAGGATCTGGAGGCACTGCCTGGAAGTGAGGTGGGGGTCTGTGTGCGGTGTTGGTTAGCTGAGGGCATTACATATTATTTAAATGGAACCAATGTGCAGGGTTAGGGGAAAAGGCAGGAGATTGGCAATAATTTGGATCTCAGAGAGCTGGTGCAGACACAAGGAGCTGAATAGCCTTCTTTTGTACTGTAACAATTCTGTGAAAATGAAAGTGTTGTAAACACTCAGCAGTGCTGGCAGCAATGTAGAGTGAGACACAAAAATAGCCAGAAAGGCAAGTTGGAGAGGAATACAAACAGTTTACAGAGAGAAATTGATTTGTTAAGTAAGTGGGCAAAAAGTTGGCAAAGACATTTGGATAGGTCCATGAATATGAAATGTTTAGAGATAAGGGCCAAACAGAGGCAAATAGGACTAGTTCAGTTTAGGCATAGACAAGTTGGGCCAAAGGGCCTGTTTATGTGCTGTATATCTGTATGACTCTATGTGGGAAAATGCAAAGTTGTTCTTTTCGGAAGGCAGAACAAAAGAACAGAGTTAAATATTTAAATGAAGAAACACTGCAGAAAGCCACAACCCAAAGGGACTTGAGGGTGCTTGTGTACAAAACACAGAAAGCTAGCACACAGAGCATGCAGACACTTCCTGTGGCGTGTTGTCGCCAGCTAATGTCACTGAACATTTCTGTGAAAGTGTGGGAGCCATTTTGGCATTATGGATAATCAGTCCATTTTTAAAAGAAGACTATCTCTTTAATGCCCTATGATCTTTTGCCAGAGTTGCCCACAACAGTGCCCTGGATATTAGAGTGGCTTTAACTGTTCTTTAATTTGGCTTTTATTGGAAGGGGATTGAAGTTTAAGAATAAAGAATCTTGCCGAAATTGTACAAGGCTTCAGTAAGATTAAGGAGCAAATTACGGAAGATGCTGGAATCTGTACTGAAAACAACAAATGCTGGAGATCACAGTGGGTCAGACAGCATCCATGGAGAGAGGCCAAGCTGACGTTTCGAGGAATACTCATTTAGACTTGAAACGTTAGCTTGCTCTTTCTCCACGGATGCTGTCTGACCTACTGTGATCTCCAGCATCTGTTGTTTTTGGTAAGATGACATATGTCAGATAATATGTGCGTTTTGGTCTCCATCTTTAAGGAAGTATATGGCGGCACAGAACACAATATAGTAAAGGTTCCTGGGATGAGAGGGATGTCTTGTGATGAGAGGCTGAATAAGCTGGGCCTATACTCTGGAGTTTAGAGAATAATTGGTGATTTTATTGACACATGTATGATTCTGAAGGAACTTGACAGGGTAAGCAACTCCTTCCTGGTGAATCCAGAGTGTGGGTGAAGTCTTAAAGAAGGGAGATGATAACTTAAATTGAGATGAGTTGAAATTTCTTCATTTAAATGGGTATGAATCTTTAAAATTCCTTACTGCAAGAGATTGTAGATGTTCCGTTGTTGAATATATTGAAGGCTGAGACAGATGGATATTTAGTTTCTCAGTAAATTAAGGGAATGGGTCATGGCCTGATCAGATTGGACAGCTGAATATTTTGCTCCTCCTTTGATTTCTTATGCTCATATATCCCCTTCGGCTTTCTGGGCATACCTGGAAAATTGGCAAATCCATCACCTGTTCTGCTCAACCTAGAGAGTCCTTGCCATTGAATACTCCCACTGTGCTGTTCTTTGTATCAGTATGAAGGCTGTGGTGTAGTGCTAATGCCATTAGTCTAGCAATCAATTGTCCCTAATGTTCTGAGGATGTAGGTTGGAATCCCACCATAGCAGAAGGAGACATTTGAATTTAATTTTAAAAAAATCTGGAATTAAAAGCGAGTCTGATGGCAGCCATGTAATCACTGTCAATTGCTGTAAAATTCCATCCGGTTCATTAATGTCCTTTAGGGAAGGAAATCTGCCATCTTTACCTGGTCAGGACCTAAATGTGATTCCAGCCCAATAGCAATGTGGTTGACTCTGAAATAGCCTATTAAGCCACTTTGTTAGAGGGCAATAAATACTGGCCCAGTCAGTTATTCCCATGTTAATAAAAGGAAAATGTGTAGAGGTGAACTGTCTGGGTGCTCCCATTTTAGAAAGAGGAGTGGTTTGTGGTCCATACCATCAAACTAGCAACCAGAAAAAAAGAGAAAATAATTACACTAGAACTGCCTCTCAATGTCCCAAACTAGCATTGTTATACCAATCAGATCATCTGATGATGAAGGATAAATTTAGGACAAGTGTTCTAAAATACACTTTTTCAAAAAGAGCTCTGGGATCTTTTACCTTCAACTGACAATTCAAATGGAGTATTAGTTTAAATAAATTGATAATTGATAATTTTGAGTCTTATTAAATTGATATTACAAAAGTTCTTTAAAAATGCATTTGTAATTTCACCAGGTACATGAGCATGTTTACAACCACCCCAGCTCCCCAGTATGAGGCCATATTGTGGCTGTACAGGACATTGGTTCGGCCCCTTTTGGAATATTGCATGCAATTCTCCTCTCCTTGCTATAGGAAAGATGTTGTGAAACTTGAAAGGGTTCAGAAAAGATTTACAAGGAAGTTACCAAGTTTGAAGGGTTTGGACTATAGGAGAGGCTAAATAAGCTGGGGCTATTTTCCCTGAAGCATCGGAGGCTGAGGAGTGACCTTATAGAGGTTTATAAAATCATGCAAGGCATGGATAGGGTGAATAGTCAAGGTCTTTTTCCCTGGGTGAGGGATTCCAAAACTAGACGGCATTAGTTTAAGGTGAGAGGGGAAAGATTTAAAAAGGACCTAAGGGGCAATTCTTTCACACAGATAAGTTGGCGCATGTTTGGAATGAGCTGCCAGAGGAAGTGGTGGAGGGTGGCAAAATTACAACAGTTAAAAGGCATCTGATGGGTTCATGAATAGGAAGGGTTTAAAGGGATATGCGCCAAATGCTTGCAAATGGGACTAGATTAAGTTAGGATACTTGGCCAGCATGGACGAGTTGGATCAAAGGGTCTGTTTCCGTGTTTTATATCTCAATGACCAGCTCTCTTGTCACTTGGTGATGCTTGAACTGCGATGGAAGCAGGATGACACCAGGAGTTTTACCTGTTAGTATGGCCCAGCCACCTTGAAATAAAGCAAATCCAACCTTCCCACTAATGCCAACATATTCCCATCCCCTAATGTTAAAGTTCACACTTCTTTTTGGCATCTTGAGTACACAGCTCATAAATCAGTTCTGATGAAGGGTCACTGGACTCGAAACAAATGCTCTGTTTTACTTTCTATAAATGTTGCCAGACCTGTTGAGTTTCTTCAGTACTTTCTGTTTTTCTTTCAGATCCCAGATCAGCTTGGTTTATCTGGTTGCCCTCTTGGGAAAGTTGTAGGTTTAAGCCAGCATTTACAACTTGAGCAAGTGACTCAAACTGTCATCTCAGTGCAGTAGTGAGGCTAATCTGTCCTGTTGAAGGGGTTTTCACATGAGATGTTATAGCAAGGACCTATCTGCTGGTTCATGTGCTGAAGGCGGACATTAAATTGACTACTTGAAGAGTAGATCATCATCCTGAATAATTTTCTCTCCTCAACTTGCTTGGTTGTTGATCTTAATGCTGATTGGTGACACCTTGCTGGATATAAAATGACTGGCTCATTTGCTTATGTAACAACGACAACTGCATTTGTGGAATTATAGATCACAGAGGGAGGGCCTTCGGACTATTGTGCTTGTGCTGCCTCTTTGAAAATTCATTTAGTTCCTTTTAGGTAATTAATTGGAAATGAACACATTGAGATTTGAAATGATATTACATAAATATAATTCGGTCAGAAACTTCCAGATGTTCCCTAACTATGACAGATCATAATTACTAACCACACTGCAATTACATGAAAAATTTGAATCCTTAACTATTCATGAACCAACAATGAATCTTTGATACACTTTTTTTGACAGGAGTTTCCAGCCACCCTAACTGCTGGAGTAATCTTTAATTTGTACGTCTAGCCAATACGGTGAAATACAATGGAGTAATTTTTACCTACAGAGGGATCTCTACACTGGCGGTACCAGATTGATCATCTGTCATACATCCATGGATTTTCTTTCTCACTGATGTATGAGGAGCTTGAACACATTTCAGCTGATAACTCATATTTTCAGTCCATTGATTTTACCTGTCTGTCTCTCCCGTGTGCTTCAGGTGAACATTAGATCGGTTATTTGACTAAAATGAAGTTGCAGAAGTGTTCAGTTGCTCTCCAGGAGTCAGTGAGCACTCTCTGAAAGTAGAACAATAAAAAGCAATCTCATTGGAAATATAAACCTCCGAATGTGCTCATGTTCATCAGGCTGGGTTTAACCTTCATTGAAGACATGTCAGAATGCTGGTCTGTTATTGTTGGATTTTATATCCTTAGCTGGGTCCTCAGCTATTTTTCTGATTAGCAAAGGACACCAAGTCAGATCTTCTTAATTCTAATTCCAGAGCAGCATTGCGATTTACAGAGCCAACTCGAAAATGTACCTTTCCTGACATAATACAGCACAAATGCACTTTTTGCAAGATCATTATGATTTCTTGACCAATTTGTCATGCAGTGTCAAGGTACAAAGTCCCATTACATTGGTACGAAAGCTTACTGTGACAACAAGTTCACTTTCACCACTGCATGCTAGAGATAACTAACAGGCAGGACACAAAATTTGGCAATGTCAAACAGAGGCACTGACTGAGAATCTAGCAATAACAAACAGACCCATTGGCACACAGCCTCACAGTATCACCCAGATGCTGTGATACAGAACCCAGAAATAATTGGTTGCACTGATACAGATCCAATTGCCTTACCTTTTATTTCTGGAGGCCGTGCCACTGACTCCACTTGTTGTTGCCAATTTTTTTAACTTGTTATTGCAGATGTCCCTGACAAATGCTGGTGTAAGTGAATCTCTTGATTTTATAAGACTTCATGTCACTTTCAATTCGCTGGGCTTTATTAAGATTTTGATATTAAGTTACAAATTTATTAAGAAATGTTATACATATCTAGCACAATATACACTTGAACTGTATCATGGTAGGATACTTGATGTGGTCTTAATGTAGTTTCACCGATCACAAAAATAAAGAATTAAAAATGACAGACTTTAAAATGCAGTCAATCCTGCAGAGAAAACAATGAGTCTAGTTCAGGAGTAACCTTTCTGTTGTGTAGTGATAGGCTTGCATGCTATCATTAGCTTTTAAGAGTTTTCCTCTGGGTTTTGTTGATTGATTTTAGTTCCATTTCAGTGGACTGGTAACAGTTGCCAGCCCCTACCTGTCAAATTCTGACAACTGCATCTTCACGTTCATGGTTGCTAGGAGACCCTAGTGGGACCAGCTGCTCAGATAACGTGGGTAAAAGCTGTGGGAATGCGTGAAATGCTGGGACTGAACATTGTGTAGCTTTAACTGTTCATTATCCACAAGCCAAAGCTGAAATCACTAAAAGCAAGAGAAAATTCGCTATTCTGCCAGGAAAGGGGGAAATGGACAAAGGGTAAGAAGCAAACAAAAAGGGGACAATACAGTAATTGCACAGCCAGGCATCAGCCTTACTAGCACTGGATTTGCAACACAGTGAACTTAAATGATGTTCAACATTTGCCTAACCAGACTCTACAAACAACAAATCTTGGATGCCAAGTTTATAACTTAAACAAAGATTAACAATTTATTGCTAAATACTGTAGCTTTAGCAGGACAAAATGAAACAAGGTAATAAAATTAATATCTATGATTTAAACCCAATCTTCTTTGATCATATCCCCCACTCCAACACTTACAGACAGATGCAGTTGAGGGATAAATTAGGAGGAAAATAAAAGAATTATAATTTGCCAGTTCAATCAAACAATTTCAAATGATGGATGTCAAGCCTTCATGTACTCTTAGGATAAATAATTGCTCAACGGGCACATCATTATATTTCTAATTTCTAAATTACATAAACAAATTCAGTAGATTCCCAAGAATGATTTACATTTTTCTTACATACTGGGATTCTTTTCTCAGAGCATGCAGCAATCCTGTAATTGGACAGAAATCTAGAGAGTGTAAAAATCAGCAGCAAGTCCTGAAACTTCCAAAATAACTGTAGCTGCCAAAACCAGTCAGAAAAGGTTTACTCGCTCCTGTTCTTAAAATCAATAACTTCTTGGTTAACTGGCTAGAATCAATTGTCCCTTTTTGGCCAATTCAACATCCAACCAGCTTCCAAGCCTTGGCATGGCAACATACAACGGTATGTAGCCCACAGCATTTTACAGATGAATGAAGTTGCACTACCTTCCAGGCCAGTCACCAACAGCAAACACCTGCAATTGTCTTCTTCCCTTTTTAAACTTGCAGCTGTTCGAAGTTCAATGAACCTAACCTCAAAGTCACAGTTTCATTGAAACAAGGAGAAAAATAAAAGAACAATAGTGAGCATCTTGACAGGAATTAGAGTGACACTATTTAAAATGGGATCAAACGCAGACTCTGGAAAACAACTTATCTTCCTTCTTCAAACTCTAGCTGGAATGTTAATTTTAGTTACTGTAGGCCTGCATTGAAGCCTCTTTTCCTCCTACAGCACGATTTGGCCATCCAGGGAACTGGGAGAGTATTAATTGTGGTATAGGGTGTGTGATTTATGTATATTTCAATTTCATTAATTTTTAAGTGTGCATTTTTGAATATTGAATTAGTGACATATAGGTTTTTTGGTGTGTGATGATACTTTGGCTTTAAGAGATGTACTTTGACCCTTTTTTTTTCGAAAGAGGTCTTAAGCCAGAGTTTCAGAGCTGTCTATTTGAATCCAATAAAGTAAACAGCTTGTGAGGTCTTGGGGTTGCTTTTAAGTTGGAAAAATAGAAGCAGCCTGAATGGGTGGGGTGAAGCTCCCACAGAGCCAGGATTCTTAGTTTTAGTTTTTCAGTAGCTGTTGCTGGGGTCTTGAAGCTGGGTTTGGAAGCTGCAGTTCTTCTCCCTCTGCTATTGTCTATGGAATTTTCCTTTGCCAAGGGTGTCTTTGTGGGATGTTATCATATTGGACCTGTTAATGTTTAGCAGTTAAATAATCTATTAATTTTGTTAAGTTTTCCAATAGAGTTACGTTATTCCAATTTCTTCTCTCTTTTGTTGTATTTTAATTTCAAGACTAGGGGACACATTTTTAAGATGAGAAGAGAGAGATTTAGAAAGGATGTAAGAGGCAAATTTTTTACACAGAGGGTGGTTTGCATGTGGAATAAACTTCCTGATGAAGTGGTAGATGTGGGTAGAATTGCAACATTTAAAAGACATTTGGGTGGGTGTATGAACAGGAGAGGTTCGGAGGGATATGGGCCAGGAGCAAGCAGATGGGGCTAGTTTAGTTTGGGATTATGTTCGGCATGGACTGGTTGGACTGAAGGGTCTGTTTCCATGCTGTATGACTCTACAATGATAGCGTTTGAATAAAGTGTGCTTTGCTTCAAGACTGGTAGTTTGATCAATTGAATTGCATCAGGAATGCAACACCTGGCACTTGCCTTTAAAATAAGAAAATGTTAGGGTCTATGCTAACTTCTTGATATGTTTTGAGGAGGTTTTGTCTGGTCCATAACATGTCTGATTGGTTTAATTATCAGCTTTTAAGTATTTATGTAGCCATGGTGATTTCTTTTAGTACAGTTTGAATGAGGCACCCTCCAGACTATTGGATTTTGTTTACATTGAGAGGTTTATGACTGAACAAGACATAATGAGTCATACATGAAGCATTCTGATGGAAATTTCTAGACTTGATTTCTTTTAAATTTAGGATATATACCCATAGCTGAAAAAAGTGCTTAGTTTTAGTTTTAGTTTGGGTCATAGAAGCATACAAACTCCACAGTGTGTGGAAGCAGGCCATCTGGTTCATCGAGTCCACTCTGACACTCTGAAGAGCATCCCACCCATACCCACCCTGCTACCCTAACCCTATAACTTTGTATTTCCTATGGCTAATCCACCGAGCTTGCACATCCCTGGACACTTGGGTAAATAGCATGGCTAATCCACCCAACCTGCACATCTTTGGATTATGAGAGGAAACAGAAGCACCCAGAGGAAACCGCAGCACCCAGAGGAAACCCATGCATGCTTGGGGAGAACGTGCAAATTCCACACAGGCAGTCACCCGAGGGTGGAATTGCATCAGGATTCCTGGTACTGTGAGGCAGCAGTGCTGACTACTGAGTCACTGTTCCACTCCCCGCCACAGGGTCAGTCCTGCAGATGTCTGCGTAAAGATGGATTTGTAAAGAACTGCTCTTGAGAAAGGGAGGAGGTAGACAATAGTTACTTTATAATAAGGAGTTCACTAATAGTACCAAATCAGGAGTGATTGAAGCTGAGAACATTGAAGCTGGGATGTATTAAAGCTTCAGGAAGAAGTTACCAGATTTTCCAGATTGGGATTAGAAATCACAGTTAAATCAGGTGTATTGAGGCTTTAGAGAAGGCAATTTTTCTCTGATATGAGGAATGTACCAGTGATGTTTTGGTGTACTAAAGGAGTATTTTTGGGATCAATGTGATTATATGTTATTGTGTTTCTCAAAATCTATAGGTTTTGTCTCATAAATGAATAGTCTGATTTGTTCTATTTTATATTCATTTCTTTTGCTTAATAACTTCTTTTTTTGTTAGAACCAAGTCTGCAACATCTGCAACAAGTCTGTGTTTGTGCTTTAATGAGACACCGCCTCATTAAAACCAAACAAAACAAAATGTGATCTGTGAAGCCAGATTTCAGCCTGAGACCTGGATTGTCCACAATAGCATCATCTGAGACTGTAGCACAATGTTCGGGTTGAAGTCTCTTCTATAGGGCAAGGCCAGTCTATGTCCTTGTATGTTAGCTTGCCTAATTCCCTGTTTGTTAGGTCAGTATATTTGCCAACACTTCCTGTTGTAACATCATACCTATGATACTTCCATGTCTGAGTTTTCTTGTCTTCCAAGGGTGGTCTACCACAATCAGAGATATTTACACATTCTTCATTTAGCTAATATCTAATATCTTCAATGAGTCTTTCTATTTTCTGATGTAAACAATCATTTCCGTCACCAAATTTTTTTCAAGCAGCATGCAGATCATTTTGCTGATAATTGTTTTCTTTTCATTTTCCCACTGTTGTGATTTAGAATGCTTATGTATCATTCTTTTTTCACTTTTTATTAATCATTTGTGGGATGTGGGCATTGCTAGCTGGGCCAGCATTTATTGCCTGTTCCTGGTTGCCCTTGAGAAGGTGGTGGTGAGCTGCATTCTTGAACTGCTGAAATCGACCTGCTGTGGGTTGATCCACAATGCCATTAGGGAGGAAATTCCAGGATTTTGAGCCAATGACAGTGAAGGATCAATGATACATTTCTAAGTCAGGGTTGTGAGTGACTAGGAGTGGAACTTGAAGGTAGCGGTGTTCCCATGTATCTGCTGGTCTTGTCCTTCCAGATGGAAGTGGTCGTGGGTTTGGAAGCTGCTGTCTGAGGATCTTTTGTAAATTTCTGAAAAGCATCTTGTACATACTGCTGCTACTGAGCATCAGTGGTGAAGGGAGTGGATGCTTGTGAATGTGGTGACAATCAATCAGGCAGATCATTTATAGGTACAACTAATTAGGAACTCTGCAGAGACCGATAACGTTTATAAGGCATTCCAACTTTTAGTTACGATATGACCAGAAGTTGTGAGGGCAGAAGTAGGCCATTGAGTCTGCACCGCCATTCATAGTGGTTGATCTGATAATCCTCATTTCCTCTTTACTGAGTTGATTCCTTTACTGATTAAAAGTTTGTTGATCTCAGTCTTGAATATACTTAAAGACACAGCACTACAGCTCTCTGGGGTAAAGAATCCCACAGATCCACTACCGTCTGAGAAAACAAAGTCCTCCCTATTTTCTCTGTTATTCTGAGACCTACTCCCTAATCCTAGACTCTTCCAAAAAGAGAAATAACCTTTCCACAGCTCCCCTGGAAAGTCCCCTACGAATCCTGCATGTTTCAGTAAGATCACTTTCATTCTTATAAACTCCAAACAGTACAGGGTCAAACTCTCTTCATTGGACATTCTCACCTTGCCTGGGACCAACATAATAAATCTTCTGTGGACTGCCTCCAATGCCAGTATAAAAATGACATAAGCATATACATTTTAAAAATTTTACTGTAATAAATGACTAAGAAAACACTGCTGACTAAATGATATTTTCTTTAGATAGGCAACTTATACTTTAAACTACAGAAAGTGAGGTTCCCCTTTTGTATGTATTACCTGTTGATTTCCAGTCCTTGTAGTAAACAGTTCATGGTTACTTCCAACTTCCAGTGCCTTCCCATATCTTGATTTCATTGAGTAATAACTTGTTCATCTCCAGACACTTTCCTCAGTCTTTTGAGACTGTTTTGAATTCAGCACCAACAGCAAATTGTCCAATTATTCTTCTTCCTCCACCATCCTAAGACCATCCCCAAATCCTTAGATGGCTGCAGGATGAATCTTGTCAACTCGAGACAGCTGATCTATCACTTTAAACTGTGATAGTGGATGAAGACTTTTCTCTCTACTGACCACACAAACCTTCTGCTGCATGTTTGTGTTATTCATTAATTTGCAGGGAAACCAGATCGCTGTTTCCTCTACACTGTCTGCCATTAAAATTTGAAACAGATTAGCCTTGAATCTGGGCAGAATTGTCAATTAGCTATGCTTGACCTCAACTCTCTTTCAACAAAGTAAGTGGACAATTTACTGCATAGCTATTTACAACCTGATACCTACACTTCATTTTTGGAATTTTGGGAGTCTCAGAGTCTAGTTGTTATAAACTTGAAGACAGCTGCCATTGTATCCAAGTGTAAATACCTTGCACTTCCTTTACAGTAAGATAACATAGGTCATCTTTTGATCTCTAACAACCAAATTGTCCAATTTTATTGCCATGCTGACTAAAGAACTGGCCATATGACTCCTTTAATTTATGATAAATTCAAATGCACAGTCCCAAGATATAACCCTCATAATTTAGGGTGGCACGGTGCCTCAGTGGTTAACACTGCTGTCTCACAGCGCCAGGGACCCAGGTTCGATTTCAACCTCGGGTGACTGTCTGTGTGGAGTTTGCACATTCTCTATGTCTGTGTGGGTTTCCTCCGGGTGCTCCGGTTTCCTCCCACAGTCCAAAGATGTGCAGGCTAGGCGGATTGGCCATGCTAAATTGCCCATAGTGTTCAGGGATGTATAGATTAGGTGGGTTATAGGGGGATGGGTCTGGGTGGGATGCTCTGAGGTTCGGTGTGGCCTTGTTGGGCCTCAGTGTGTTTCCACACTGTAGGGATTCTATAATTCTAAATATGATAATTGTAATGTTCAAAATGGATATGGCAGTAACATTAGAGAATATAAACTCAGAATCCGAGTACTGTTCATAAGCATTGTTGGCAAAGTGTAAAAGATACACAAACTACTAGGGCAGTGCTGCTGTCCTCTGGACCACCCACTAAGTTAAGTCCCCTCATCCCTACATGGAGGAGATAAAGGATACCAAGGCATTGTCCTATGAGGAACAGGAGAGTTATTTAATTATGATGGCAAAATTGTTACACTCACCTAATACCCCAAAATCAGTAGAAATAAGTTACAGATAACCACTGATTCCAGCTGAAAGATACTCATTAATTTACAGCAGCAGCCAATAAAATGGATGATCCCTTATCGGTGCTTCAGTCAGGTCCAGAACAATGTAAGCTAATAACAAAACTCTAGCAATTGTCCTCAGGCACAATAGACCTTATGTTCTTGATGAAAAGCTATACATAGAAAAAGTAACCCATAGTGTCCTTCACTGGAATTCAGCCCATCTATAGTACAGTGGAAAATACATCCTTGTAAGTGCTCCCTGACCATTTGTAACTATTTCCTCCTACTCCAGATAGTACAGAAAAAATAGCATGCAGAATTAACTGAACTTAATCCACTGTGAAATATTTATTGTAATTAAGGATTTATCAATCAAATTAGCTTTACAAACTGGAAAGTACTTAATTGTGAGCCTAATTATTTGGTTCATTAATATCCAGTTCAAATCACAAGGAGATGGGATTTTTAAATTTTTGAGTAATACTTTCATATAGTTAGAAATTGATTAATGTACGATTCTTTACAATGTCCACTGTACCCTAAATAATTCTATATCAAGATATTAAACTTGTTACGTTGAGATGTTGTACCAATATATTACAAACTAAATGCACAGTTAACAGTTACATTTGACACATTTATGCACTATAATTTGACCATACTTTAGCTACTAGTAACTGTACAGAGGCTCTGATAGAAATGGCAAGCTAATTAGAGTTAGATTTAATGATTGGTGAACCGGGTTTGAAGATCATTGGTTCACTTAAACTTGTGGTGAGCTAACTTCTGGAACCATTGCAGTTCATTTGGTGTAGGTAGGCCCATAATGTCTTTAGTGGGGGGAGTTCCAGAATTTTGATCCAGCGACACTAGCAGAACAGTGATATATTTCTAAGTCAGGACAGTGAGTGGCTTGGTGTGGAATTTGCCATTGATGTTGTTCCCATGTATCTGCTGTCTTTGTCATTCGAGATGATAATGGTGAAGGGTTTGGAAGGTGCTGACGGAGGAGTGTTGATGAATTTCCTCAGTGCATCTTGTAGATGGTACACACTGCTGCCACTGAGCATTGGTGGTGGAGGCTGTAAATATTTGTAGACGTGGTGCAATCAAGTTGGCTGCTTTGTGTTGGATGGCAACAGGCCTCTTAAGGGATGTTGGAGCTGTACCCATTCAGGCAAGAGGAGAGTATTTCATCACAGTCCTGAGTTGTGCCTTGTTAATGGGAGATAGCCTTGGGGAGTAAGGAGGTGAGTTACTCGCTGCAGGATTCCTAACCTCTGATCTGCTCCTGTTGCCACATTATTTATATAGTTCATCCAATTTGATTTTGGGGTGAATGGTAACCTCCAGGATAGTAATAGGTGATCGTGGAGATTCAGTAATGTCAATGCCATTGGATGTCGAGGGGCAATAGTTAGGGAGAGTTTCTTGTTTGCGTTCATCATTGTTTGGAACTTGTGTGGTGCAAATGTCATCCTACTTCCATTCCAACAATTGAATGAGGGATCAGGACTACTAGAGTTATTATTATCAAAATAACAGTTATAAAGAAAAGTGAAAAGTGACAAATGCCCAAGAGCAGATCATTTCTATCCTACTGCTTGAAAATAGGTTGATGAGAACTTTGTAATTTTCTAAACTTCTCTCAACTTGGGAATCATTCCTTAAGACTGGAAATTTCTTGCATCACTTTGTTATTTTCGAAAACTAACAGGGAAACTGTGGAATTATGGATGAATTAACATAATACCTGTTTTCAGGAAATTGCTAGAGATTTTAATTAAAGAGTGACTTGAAAACATGGATTAAACATGGATTTGCAAAGGGTAAGTCAAACCTGACAAAGCTGATTAAATTCTTATAAGTCACTAAAGTGGTGGGCAGGGAAACATCTATGGCTGTTATTTATATAAACATCCAGAAGGCATTTGATAAAGTCCTTCATAAGAGACTATGCGCTGAAGGTGAAGCTTATACAACTGAAGGGAAATTAATGATCTGAAATTTGCTGAACAACAGCAGGCAGAGAATAGAGATAATGGACGAGCATCTCTGATTGACAGGATGGGGTCAGTGGTGTCCCACAAGAATTGAGTTGGGACTCAGCTGTTCACCATGTCCATTAAGGACTCAAAATAAGTAGTAATATAACCAAATTTGCTGATTGTAGAGTACAATGTTGATAAGTGTGAGGTCATCCATTTTGGTAGGAATAACAGCAAAATGGACTATGTTTTAAATGGTAAAAGAAATGCAGCACACTGCTGTGCAGAGGGACTTGGGTGTCCTTGTGCATGAATTGCTAAAAGTAGGATTGCAGGTGCAGCAGGTGATTAAAAAGGCAAATGGAATTTTGTCTGCCGTTGCTAGAGGGATGGAGTTTAAAAACAGGGAGGCTATGCTGCAGCTGTATAGGGTCCTGGTGAAGCCACACCTGGAGTACTGTGTGCAGTTTTGGTCTCCTTACTTGAGAAGGAATATACTAGCACTGGGGATGCAGAGGAGATTCACTCTGTTGATTCCAGAGTTGAGAGGGTTGGATTATGAGGAGAGACTGAGTAGGCTGGGATTATACTCATTGGAATTCAGAAGAATGAGGGGAGATCTTATAGAAACATATAAGATTATGAAGGGAATAGATAAGGTGGAGGCAGGGAGGTTGTTTCCGTTAGCAGGTGAAACTAGGACTAGAGGGCATAGCCTCAAAATAAAGGGAAGCAGATGTAGGACTGAGGTCAGGAGGAACTTCTTCACCCAAAGGGTTGTGAATCTGTGGAATTCCCTGCCCAGTGAAGCAGTTGAAGCTACCTCACTGAATGTTTTTAAGGCAAGGCTAGACAAATTTTTGAATAGTAAAGGAATTAAGGGTTATGGTGAGCGGGCAGGTAAGTGGAGCTGAGTCTCAAAAAGATCAGCCATGATTTTATTAAATGGTGGGGCAGGCTCGAGGGGCCGGATGGCCTACTCCTGCTCCTAGTTCTTATGTTCTTATGATGCACAAATTACAGGCAGAATTCCCAGTAGCGCAGATGGAAATAAAAATTTTAAAGACATGTCAAGATTAATTGAATAGGAAAAACTGTAGCAAATGGTTTACAAGGCATGGAAATGTGACCTTACCCATTTTAGAACTGAAAAGAGTAGAACTGAGTACTTTCTAATTGGCAAAAAACTAGAAATGGTGGAGATCCAAAGAGATTTGTGGGTCCAGGAACATAAATTACTAAAATATCGTGACCGGGTACAGAAGATAACCAAAAGGGCTAATGGAATACTGGCTATTATATCTAAACTACAGAGGGGTAGAAATTATGCTTCAACTGTACAAAGTCGTGTTTAGAACATCATGGAGTACTGTGAATAACTTTGGGCACTACCTATGGAAGGAAATTTTGGTGTTGGACAAATTGCATCTTATCATTTTTTTTAAACCTGTTGTCTAAGGGCTAAATTACAAAGTGAAATTACACAAAATATGGCTATATTCCCTAGAATTTGGAATGTTACAGGATGCTTTGATCAATGTTATCAATATACTAAGGAAGCCAAATAGATTAAGATAGACAGAAACTATTTCTATTAATTGGGAGTTTAGGACTAGGGACATAAAGTGAAAATTAGAGCCACACCTTTCAAGGAGTGAAATTAGAAGTCAATTCTTCATGCAAAGGATGATAGAACTTGGGAGTCCACAAATAGCAATTAATGTCAGATAAAGTTTTTGAGAAGAATTGTAGCTTGGGTTGTGGAATGCATTGTTGATTTGTTCGCCGAGTTAACAGGTTGGTTTGCAGACATTTTGTCACCATACTAAGTAACATCATCAGTGCGTCTCCGATGAAGCATTGTTGGTCTGTCCTGCTTGTTATTTAGGTGGTTGGTTTGATGTGGTGGGGTTGCCTCATTTCTGGTTCTGCTTCATAGTGGTTGGTATATGGGGTTTAGTTCCACACGTTAGTTGATGGAGTTCCGGGTTGAGTACCAGGCCTCTAGGAAATCCCTTGCGTGTCTTTGCTTGGCTTGTCCTGGGATTGTTATGTTATCCCAGTCGAATTGGTGGCCTTCTTTATCCGAGTGTATGGAAATGAGTGACAGTTGGTCATGTCTCTTGGTTGTTTCAAGAGACATGTATCAATTCGACTGGGACAATGTAACCATCCTAGGACAAGCCAACCAAAGACACGCACAGGATTTCCTAGAGGCCTGGTACTCAACCCAGAACTCCATCAACAAACATGTGGAAATAGATCCCATTGACCAACCACTAAGAAGCAGAACCAGAAATGAGGCCAATCACCACATCAGACCGGACCATGTAGATAACAAGTGGGACAGACAAACAATGCTTCATCGGAGGTGCACTGATGATGTTATCTAGTATGGTGATGAACCATCTGCAAACCAACTTACCATCTTGGCGAACAAATCAACAACCCCAGTGTCAGCTTAATTTTAATTTTGTTAATTTTAAAATGAGACTTATGGATTTTTGTTAGCCAGGGGTATTGAGGGATTTGGAGTGAAGATGTGTGTATGATGTGTGTGTTAGGTCTCAGGTCAGCTATGAGTTCATTAAACAGCAGAACAAGCACTCAGTGCTAAGTGGTCTAGAACTAATCTTAGGTTTCTGGACTTTTGTACTGCTACAATGAAACCCAACACAGGCATAAGGAACAGTGATTCATCTTCCTACTATGTACTTTTCCACTAGTTGACTGTGATATTAATTTTAACAAGTTCCAACTTTAACAAAGTTTCCCCTCTACTCTCTCTCATATTAAGTACTGGCACCGCAGGTTCAATGTGTCAAATGTGCTTTGGATGGAGGTTCTCAGTTGGCGTAGCAGATGGGCTGGACTGTGGTGTCAACCTGATTTTCCTTTCATCAGGCTCCTGCATAACTGAAGACACTGCCTGTTTTTCATGCTTCCATTTCAGCCAAACTACATCATTGCACTCACTTATCTGCCTTTAGGTTTTCATTCTCTCTCTCTGTCTTATACAAATCTTTTATTCCTCTCATTAAGTCTCCTTTTGTCTCATGTTTGCTCTTTAGAAGCTATTTTGTTTCTTTGCCTGCAATTTTGGACAAATTTTATTTCAACTATTTTTCTAATCAACCTGTTCAAAGATATTATTACAAACCCCTGGAGCTGGAGGGATTTGCACCTGGGCCTCCGAGACCAAGAGTAGGAACACTACCACTTCACAATAAAATGGTCCTACAATTTTTACTCTTTCTTTCCTTCTGCTGTTTATTAAATCTGTGACAACTTTGGTTCTGAGGATGGTTCTGAAACAATAGCATTTTCTCCCGTTCACAGAAGCAGACTGATGTAGTGAATGTTTCCTGTTTTTGTTTCACATTTCCGGCATATGCAGTATTTTGCTTTTGTTCAAACTTCTTCCAAGTTAACTTTTGCAGAAACAAAGCATACACATTGGGGCCTGATGTTATAAGATGATTGCAGAATATTTTGTGTTGCTGATTTACCCCGATCACAATATGTTTTCTTCACCACCATGCTGTCAGTGATACTCACCAGCCCAGAGGAAGGAAGGGTTGTGCCAACCACATTCTTCCTGTCAAGCCTTTCACAAGAGCACAATTAGACTCAAGTGTACATCCTGAATCCTCGCTGTAAACCTATAACAAAAATCTATTCAACTGTCATTCAGCAGCTGACTAACGTCAGTGAAAGCTATTATTAGAAGTGCTACATGACCTTTGCTGTCATCACACCAACAAAGACATTTCAGGTCACAAAATTCTTCAAATCATTAAAAGGCTGGTTCATATACCACATTCAATACTGCATGACATTCAAGGTCAAAGCCATCTCCTTATAAGTGCAGTCATTAGTGTACCAATGACAGATAGACAAAGGCTGTTAGCAGAGGTTGAAATTTGTGAAAAACGTCAGAGGTGTGGACTTATTCTACACTGTCCTACCGGACAGAAATAAAAGAGTGATGCAACAAATTTAAAGGCAATGGTTCTGAAAGCATTTGTCATGGTTACTTGTGACCTGCTTTGATAGGAATGTCACAGTTAATCTAGACTATTTCTACATTGTGCCCCTAATAATTGTCACTCCTCCTATGATGATTATGGAACAATTCTTTGTAAGGGGAAGTGGTAACACCACAAGACTAGCAATTTAGAATGTCAGGCTCATGTTTTGGGGATCTGGGTTCAAATCATGCCATGATAGAGAGTAATATTTAAATTCAATAACAAATCTGGTATAAAAAACCTCACATAAATATTTTTATATTCACTTGCTGGATGGCCAACTATTATTGCCCCTTCTAGTTGCCTTTGAGAAAGTAGTGTTGAGCTCCTTCTCGAACTGTTGCAGTTTACGTGCTATAGGTTGATGCACAATGACATTTGGAGGGAATACCAGGATTTTGACCCAGTGACAGTGAAAGATTGACAATATATTTCCAAGTCAGGACCATGAGTGACTTGGAGAGGAACTTGAAGGGGGTGATATTCCCATGTATCTGCTGCCCTTGTCATTTTAGATGGAAGTGGTTGTGGGTTTGGAAGGAGCTGTGAAAGGATATTTGGTGAATAATTGTTGTAAGAAGCCACATCTGGTTCACTTATGCTCTTCAGGGAAGGCAATCTGCCATCCTTACCTTAACTGGTTCACATATGATTCCAGACCCACAGCAAGTAGTTTACACTTAAGCATCTCCAGAGCAATTAAGGATGGGCAATAAATGCTGGTTTAGTGAACAGTGATGCTCACATCCCATATGCAAATAAAAATAATTGAGTACATTATTAAATCATGAGGATATATATGTAAATATTTTAAATGTTTAATGAATGTGACTAGTGCCTTCACCTTATTGAGTACCATGGTGAAAACAGTAAAGTGTTAATATGAGATCAGAGACTGTGCAGTTGCACTCACATATTGAGTGTAATGCTGTCTTCCATTTTCTAACAAAACTAAGTTGAATGTTATTACCATAGATCAGTTCTGGCTATCAATCAAAAAAATCATTCAAAGTATTGTTTCAGGACATTTGAAAATTATGACGATAAGGCTATGAATATTAGTGTGGGATAAATAGGCGTCAGTGTGGGAATGGCATAGTAATATTAATATACTGGAATATATTTCAATTGAAGGGAAATGTCAACATCAAATGAATGTTGTTTCATCCACCCACATCGTTGGCTATGGAAATAATCATTTTCCAATTTATTCCATTGTTTCATCTGTCATCGCCGGATGAAGAAAGATATTGTGTTACTTTGTTTTACACCTAGTTTTGTCCAGTAAAAGTCGGACTGAGCCATATGCTACAATATTGATGCCACTCAGTAAACTGAGGTATTGTGACTCATTTTATCCGTATTTTACCAAAGGCATTGAGGAAAGTGGTGTTCTGTAAGTAAACCGTTGTATGACTCAGTAAATTGCTGTAGTTAGACTCTGTGACCTTACATAAATTGTTTTATTGTAATTTGGTGCCAATCAGTAAATTAATGCAAGATGGAAATCGAACCCTCACTCGACTCATCATGTAAAACAATTAGCATTGATAGAGCATCCTTGATACAGAAAACGTATTTAAACTCTGTGCAATGTGTGAGGGAAAATGGTATGCAAAAATAAAAAATTAGGAATGGTGGTAAGATATAGGAAACAGCCGATGGAGGAAATAAAGCAAGGTGCTATCATTGGAATAATTGTGTCTGGGGGAATCTCAGAGGCATTAAAGTGGGTTTTAGTGACAAGTAGGCATAGAAATTCCTACAACATTAAAGAAGACAGATTTCAGATTAATATGCAACCTTAATGCCTGTCTGTAAACTGCAATATTACCAAGGCTAATGTGCGACAAAGCCAAGAAGTGACACATAACAGCAACGGAAAGGAAACCAAAAATGCAGAAGATTAAGTCCATGCCTGAATGCAACAAGGTCTGGACCGTATGCAGGCTTGGGCTGATAAATGGCAAGCAGTCTTTATGGCACACAAGTACCAGAAAATCTAACCTTCTCCCACTGATGTCCAATGTCAGTACCATCACTGAATTCCCTACCTTCAACATGCTGAGCTTACCATTGACCAGAAACCTAACTACAACAGCCTTATAAATACTAGCTTCAAGAATAGGTCAGAGCCTCGGAATTTTGCACTCACCTCCTGACTCCCCAACGCCTGTCCACAATCTACAAGGCATAAGACATAAGTATGATTGAATATTTCCAACTTGCCTGGTTGAAGGCAGCTCAGTACCACTCAAGAAGCCCAACAACATCCAAGTCAAAGCAAACTACTTGAATGACATCCCATGTGCCATCGTAAACATTCACTCCCTCTGTCACTGATTCACCGTGGCTGCAGACTTGTGCCTCATAGACAAGATGCACTTCAGCAATCCCTCAAGGTTCCTTCAATAACAACTTCTGAACCTACCATTCAGAACAGCTAAGATTGCAGATGCATTGAAAAACCACCATCTGCAATTTCCCAAACAAACCACACACCATCGTGACGTGGAGCTATATTGTTCAGTGTTGCTGGGTCAAAGATTCTCCTTAAAAGCACTGTGGGTATACCTCCACCACTTCAAGAAGGCAGCAGTTCAAGAAGAGATAGTAGGAACTGCAGATGCTGGAGAATCCGAGTCAACAAGGTGCAGAGCTGGATGAACACAGCAGGCCAAGCAGCATCATAGAGCAGAAAGGCTGACGTTTCGGGCCTAGACCCTTCATCAGAAAAGGGGGAGGGGAAGGGGGTTCTGAAATAAATAGGGAGAGAGTGGGAGGCGGATAGAAGATGGATAGAGGAGAGGATAGGTGGAGAGGAAACAAACAGGTCAAAGGGGCAGGGATGGGGCCAGTAAAGGTGAGTGTAGGTGGGGAGTTAGGAAGGGGATAGGTCAGTCCAAGGAGGACGGACAGGTCAAGGGGACGGGATGAGGTTAGTCGGTAGGAGATGGGGGTGCGGCTTGAGGTGGGAGAAGGGGATAGGTGGGAGGAAGAAGAGGTTAGCGAGGCGGGACGAGCTGGACTGGTTTTGGGATGCGGTAGGGGGAGGGGAGATTTTGAAGCTTGTGAAATCCACATTGATACCATTGGGCTGCAGGGCTCCCAAGCGGAATATGAGTTGCTGTTCCTGCAACCTTCGGGTGGCATCGTTGTGGCACTGCAGGAGGCCCAGGATGGACATGTCGTCTGAGGAATGGGAGGGGGAGTTGAAATGGTTCGCGACTGGGAGGTGCAGTTGTTTATTGCGAACCGAGCGTAGGTGTTCTGCAAAGTGGTCCCTGAGCCTCCGCTTGGTTTCCCCGATGTAGAGGAAGCCACACCGGGTACAGCGGATGCAGTATACCACATTGGCAGATGTGCAGGTGAACATCTGCTTGATGTGGAAAGTCTTCTTGGGGCCTGGGATGGGGGTGAGGGAGGAGGTATGGGGGCAGGTGTAGCACTTCCTGCGGTTGCAGGGAAAAGTGCTGGGTGTGGTGGGGCTGGAGGGGAGTGTGGAGCGGACAAGGGAGTCACGGAAAGAGTGGGAAAGCCACATCTCCCGCAACTCATCCCTCACACCCCGTCCACGCAATAAGAACGCCCTCAACCATGTTTCCCACATCTCCCGCAACTCATCCCTCACACCCCGTCCACGCAATAAGAACCAAAAAAGAATCCCCCTCGTCCTCACGTACCACTCCACCAACATCCGGATCCAACGCATCATCCTCCGACACTTCTGCCATCTGCAATCCGACCCCACCACCAAAGACATCTTTCCCTCCCCACCCTTATCTGCTTTCCGGAGGGACCACTCTCTCCGTGATTCCCTTGTCCCACCTCAAGCCGCACCCCCATCTCCTACCAACTAACCTCATCCCGCCCCTGTTTACGTTAAGGTGAATGTAGTGCCACATGTGCTTGAGAGAAGGGTGAACCTTCGTGCCGTTCAGCAGCAACATTCCCACAGGCCAACAGAGACTCTCCATTGTTGTAAAAATGGCAGAAGTGGCTGAAGATCAGAATTTCAACCCCACTCATAGCACCTATTATTTTCATAGTAGATTAAGGTGCACACATACACATTTCATAGACACAGGTACCAAATCAAATAACCGGCTAGCTCCGGTTATGTGTGACTTTGATGAAGTGGGAGTATGAAATACAACGTGTACAGATGAGACCGAGTAGGAGCAGGTCTGAGCTTTGTGCGTTTCATTGTACAACCAGGGTATCCTTTTTAAAATGCACCTTTGGGGTGGATCACATGCCAGTTGGTAGGATGCGCTTTGGAATTTTTAAAAGTAGGCAAGAATGTGTGTAAAAAGTACATAAATTCATTAAAATTTTGAAGGAAAGAGGAACTGTCAAGAGGAACGGTCAAACATGTCAAAAACAGCTATCAAGAGGACTGGTCAAGAGTAATTGCTGAGGAACTATCAGAAAGATCTTTTAATAGTATCAAGAGGAAATGTCAAAAACTATGTTAAAGAAGATTCTCAATGCATTTAGAAGTCCTGCCCTTTCAATTTAGAGAAGAATGACTGGTATATTAAAACAAATTGCTTGTTATTTGCATTCTATCTTCTAACTTAAGCCTGAGGGCTCTCATTGGTGGATTAATGTTGTATGATCGATTTCAGAATCATCCATTATTAGAGTGCAGGTATTGCAGTTTGACAGACAACTACATATGGTCTGGGCTCTGAAGTGGGATGATGTATTCCAATACTAGTTGTATTAAAAAATTACACACTTGAATGAAATATTTGTTGTTAGAAGGCTTGAAGGAATGAAACTGTAGATTTTTTTTTTAATGAATAAAATGATTTTTCCAAATAGTGAGGTCTGCAATGGACATTTAGAACTTCATATTATTTAATCTCAACATGGGTCCTGAGGACAGCCCATGGTGGATACGGAGTGAGTTGACATGGTTGGTGTGTGGGCAAAGGGTAGTGGGGCAAGGGTTGGCGTTTATTGGCAATAAATGGGCATGGGGCCTACCATGGGGCCTACCAAAGGCCAAGGAAATAGGTGCAGATATTTAGCTTGGCATAGAGGATATGAGATGACTTAAGAGTGAGTATAGCACATGAAGTAGTATGGGTTAGTATGGATGGGATTTGAAGAATGTGATACTGGCATGAGGGAATCTGAAGGGTGAGGCTTGAGAGATGTTATACATTTTATTTTGCTCTTTTACAATTTGGACATGGTTCTGGTATCTCAAGACAGGCCTTCTACCCAGTTCGTCTCCACTGCCTGCATCAGCATCCTCTTCATTTATTCCAAAGTTGCCAGTCTGACTCCCAAAGAGCCCCAACACCTCAGAGTGGCATCCTTTCAACAGAACTCACCAAACTGACAGCATTTACCACCTGGAGGACAAGGGCAGCAGGTATATGGGAACACCACCACCTGCAAGTTGCCGTCCAAGTCACATACCACCCTGACTCTGAACTACATCACCAAATCTTCACTGTCATTTGGAACCCCCTCCCTAACAGCACTGTGGATGTGCCTACCCTCTGTGGATGACAGTGATTTAAGAAGGTGACTTAACAATACCCTTTTAAGGGCAAAGAGGGATGGGCAATAATTGCTGGTCCAGCCAGCAAAGTATACATCCCATAAATGGATTTAAAAACCCAAAAATTCCATCTTCTATGTCTTGGTCCCACATTTCTGACCAAGGGACAAAGACTCAGCATAAACATGTCAACTGTAAGCTGCATTTGTTAGGCAGCAGAAGGCAGTACTCTGCATTGGGCAGCATGGTGGTTCAGTGGTTAGTACTATTGCCTCACAGCACCAGGGACACAGGTTCAATTCCAGCCATGGGTCTGTGTGGAGTTTGTACATTCTCCCCGTGTCTGCATGGGTTTCCTCTGGGTGCTCCAATTTCCTCCCACAGTCCAAAGATGTGCAAGTTAGTTGGATTGGTCATGCTAAATTGCCCATAGTGTCAGGGGATGTGCATACTAGGTGGATTAGCTATGGGAAATGTAGGATAGGGGCATGGGTCTGGGTGGGATGCTCTTCAGAGAGTCAGTGTGGACTTGCTGGGCTGAATGGCCTGTTTCCACACTGTAGGGGTTCTATCATCTAGTTGTCTGCTGTGCTGAGCCATGACAGTACAATCATTCGCAGGTTGGTATACTGAGTTTCATAGGTATGAGTGGTGATATCTTGGCCAGATTAGTGAATCAGGCCATGCTGCTGATCATAATGATGATATGGCATTCTAAAGAAAGCATGGCAAGCATCCTGGGGTGTTTCCATGAAACATGGTCAGTCAGGTGTTTGCATGTCATAGAGCTGCTATTAGGTTTGTAGTTTCAGATTTCTTTGGGGCAAGAAACTTGTCTTTGCATCAACCATCCGAAAAGCGAAGTCATAGGGAGCTCCTATCTGCCGATTTGGGTGTGCAGCTATCAGCAGGTACCTCCAGAGCTCTCCCCCTGATATCTGTGCCTGCCTGGAATCCGGCATGAGTTCTCATCTTCTGCAAAACGCTGCAGATAGGGGGCATTCACACTGGGAATCTCATTGATAGCAACAATTGCGCTGTGGGCAAGGAGTGGAATAAAATTTAATCGTTGTTAAAAAGTTTTATGACTGCCTAAATGCCTGTTGGAGTATAATAAACCTAAAGGTTAATAGAATGAGCAAAATGCAGCTGAGATTATTAAGATTTTCATCTTAGCTCTTTAAATTGGCTATTATCACTTCTGATTACTTGTCAACCTTGAGTGCCCTTGAGTAAAACTGATATCGTACACACCTGAATAGAAGGAAAGCCAAACCCAACATGCTTATTCAGATGAAGCCTTCTAAAATCACAGAATGGCACAAAGTAGATAGAGTTCTAGCCGAAAACAAATCCCACCTACCTTTCATTTACTGGCTGCCTGATTACTAGTGTTACAAATGGGGTGGCCCACAGCAAGTCGACCAGTCAACAGCTGGACCAAGGGAACAAAATTGTTAGGAGCTGGATCACAGATGTCAGGCTCTCCAAATGAAACAGTTCCCTCAGTATACCTGATTTTGAGGGTGACACGGTGGCTCAGTGGTTAGCACTGCTGCCTCACAGCACCAGGGACCTGGGTTCAATTCCACTGCTAGGTGACTGTCTGTGTGGAGTTTGCACATTCTCCCGGTGTCTGTGTGGGTTTCCTCTGGGTGCTCTGGTTTCCTCCCACAGTCCAAAGGTGTGCAGTCTAGGTGGATTAGCCATGCTAAATTGCCCATAGTGTGGAGATTAGGTGGGTTCCAGGGGGATAGGTCAGTGTGAACTTGTTGGGCTGAAGGGTCTGTTTCCACATTGTAGGGATTCTATGAAAAAAAATCCTTTGGTTATCTCGGGGCAGTGACTTGAAGGAAATTCAGGAATTTGCATATTAATCCTTTCTAACTGATTGAAGATTTAACAGCCATCTTAGGTTTGTTCAACACCACATCAGTTCTATAACCCTTTGATCTTTTGCTTATAAATTCTGTGTCTGATGCCACCTCTTTCACTGACACCTGAAGAAGAAGTGAGACTCCGAAAGCTTGTTGGACTATAACCTGGTGTCGTGTGATTTTTGATCTTGTTCACCCCAGTCCAACACCAGCACCTCCACATTAAGGATGTCCAAAGTACTTTCTGGCCAATTAATTTATTTTGAATTGTATCACTCGTATAGATACATAAAAAAAGCACTGGGTAAGATATTCACACACAAAACTCTGATTCAAATGCACAGAATACTGAATATTTTCACAAGAAGCCAAGTTGTCAAAGTCTGTGTGCAATTAAGGTGTGCACTACAGAGTCTTACAAAACTCTTAGAAAGTCGAAATTAATGTCCACGTTCGTTAATATTTATTCGGAGTGAACAATCTTAACAGGTTTAAGATCAAGAGGATCAACTACTGAGGCTAGAAATGGCCCTGTCTGAGCCCTTGGTGCACAAATTCCAAGCAAATCAAACCAATGAGTAAGAAATATATATAAATAAAATTAACAGTCAGTTACTTTGCTGGAAGTTGTGCATCACAGTTTTAACACCCCAGACCTATAGAGAAGACAGAAAGATTTTCATATTCACAACAATCAGAGCTGTTCAGATAAAGAGAATGCAGTTACTCTTTCTCACAGAAAGGATAGAGTGAGCATTTTTAGCTCTCTCACAGATGTACTGAGGTGTTTGTAAAAGAACACACTGAGACACCATTTTATGTAAATTATCTGTTTGCATGAAATACCATTAGACAGAGATACCATCAACCATTTTTAGAAAGAAAGAATTTCCCTTTGTGTGCAGCTTATATCACAAAGTACCTCCTAGCCTATATATTATAGTGGGAATGCAATCATTGTTGCCATGTAGGCAAACACAGTAGCTAATTTGCACATAGAAGCAAGATCAATAATTGGTTATTTGTGATGACTGTTATATGAGAAATGACTGGTATGTCAAAGGGCACTTGCTGTTCTTCAAATGGGGCTAAGGGATTGTTTAGATCCATCTATTCAGACATGCTAACACACACCTGTGGAGCAGGTGGGCATTGAACCTGAACCACCTGTCCCAGCGATAAGCACACTGCACCATGAGAGTCCTCAAAGGAATCTTTTACATCCACCTAAAGAGGCAGATGGATCTCAACTATCTCCTCTTAAAGTACAGGACTTCCTCACTACGGATAAAATTGGGTGTCAATTGTTGAAGTGAGACTTGAACCAAAATCTTAGAATCATGGAATCAAGGAATTATGCACCAGAAGAGGCCCTTTGGAAAATTGAGCCTGCATCAACAAGACTACTCTAGCTCTACACCCGTCCCATTTGCCAGCACTTGGCCCATAAACTTGAATGTTATGACATTTCAAGTGCTCATCCAAGTTCTCTTTAAAAGTTGTGTGGCTTCCAACAATAGAATCTTTCAAGGCAAATAAATTTCTAAGATTGCCTTAATTACAAGAGAAAAAAATGCTGAAGTTTCCTTTGCAGCTGGAACACAAAGGTAGTGAAATGTGGTACAGAAAGCTAGAAAAATGATCTGCTCCTGCATTGATAACAAGAAACAGCCTAGAAACATAGAAGATAGGAGCAGGAGGAGGTCTTCACAATCTTGGCTGATCATCCAACTCAGTAGCCTAATCCTGCTTTCTCCCCGTAACCTTTGATCTCATTCACCCCAAGTGCTATAACTAGCCTGTCATAGCAATACTTGCAAAGGCTTTATTATTAACGAAGGAGCAGTTTTAATTTACATTGAAATAAAGTCAGGGACACATGGCTTATGGTGTTGAGGTTCAAGTATTTAAGGCAGAATCATGGATTGAAGAAACCTCTTTATGGATGGGGAAACCAGTAACAGCCTTACTGAATTCCAGCTGTTCAAACAATGTTGGGTTCAATTTTACAGATCAAGCAATAGAAGATGCCAAGAGTTCTACAAATCTTGCTTGGCAAGGAAGGGCTTCACAGAATTAATATATTCAGTCTGTCCATGGATGATCAGAAAGATCTGGAAGGCTCTTAAAAGCCAGTTCTAGTTAAAAATTTACTCCAAGAATAATAGACTCAACTCATGACACACGGATAGCAACCTCAAAAATTTCTTTACCACTTTGTTGGGCAATGCCATAGCAAATAGCATCAGTGAGACTTTTCTGAAGAGGAACTGTCAAAGGGATTTATTGAATTAGTTATCACCTCTGTACCAATTAAAGCCTTTAGGAAGGATCTTTTGAGTAAGAAACAAAGCAGTACCATTTACACATTACTTGTGGATGGACACAAATGTAAAACTATAGTGATAAACAAACGACAATTACATGAAAACATAAGAACTAAGAGGACGAGTAATAATGCTTATGGCTGATCTCATCTTGGCCTCAGCTCCACTGTCCCCATTACTAATTAAAAGTCTATATTTTTTACAAAGCAGTAAAGGTGATATGGAGATAATTATTATGCAAAACGATATTTAATCAAGTCCAAGTATCACCTCAAACACACAGATTCGATGGATTGAATATGACTAGCAGTCGCAAACTACAACCCAGATTTCAAGGCTGTGGCAGAGAATGTGCTGTCACAGGAGTCACTCTGAGACTTGATGAATAGAGGACAAAATAAATAATTATTTATCAGGTTTTATTGCAATAGGACTTGAGTACAGGAATAATGAAGTCTTGCTTCAATTTTGTAGGAGCTTGATTAGACTGCATCTGGAGTACTGTACGTAGTTTCGGTCTCCTTATCTCAGGAAAGATATGAAGAGAGACTGAGCAAACTGGGCCTCTATTGTCTAGAGTTTTGAAGAATGAGAGGCAATACTTAAAGGAAAGATGTTTCTTCTGGTTGACGATCTAGAATCAAGGGCACAATTTAATAATAAGGGGGATGCCAGTTGAATCTGTGATGAGAAGAATTGTTTTACTCAGAGCATTGTGAACCTTTGGAATTGTCCACCACAAAGGACGGTGGAAGTTCAAACTTTTGATTATGTCTCAGACAGAGATTCACAGATTTCTGATTGCCAGTAACATACAGGGTTATGGGAAAGGGATGGGTAAAGGTAGGTAAAACACATTGAAGTGTTTGATGTGCCATGACCATATTGAATGGCTGGCCAGGCTTAAATGGATGACCCTTGTTCCTTTGTTCCCATCGTGACAATACTATGGCTTTATGAAGTGTATTTTGTCCTGTTTTTATTTGAACAGAGTTTCTAAGGCAGAGATGAAAAGCGGTCTACACAGAATGCTAGAGTAAACAGTTTGTGAAGCCTTGAGTTTTTTATTAAAGTTGGAACAATAGAAGCAGCCTGAATGGGTGTGGTCAAGCTCTCACAGAACCAGGAGTTTTAGTTTTTTAGTTTTTTAGTGGCAGTTGTTGCTGGGGTTTCAGCAGGGTTGGAAGCTGTAGAACATCTCTTCTTGCTACACTCTCTTTCCCAGATTTTTCTCTTGATGTATTTCATACTGGACTGCTAGAATTGCATGTGAGACATCTATTTTATTGACTGTGCCTTTGTCGAGGATGTGTTTATGGGATGTTACTATTTAGTAATTAAATAATCTGTCATTCTGTTAAGTTTTCCAATAGAGTTAAGTTATTCCAATTTCCTCTTTCATTTGTTGTATGTTAAGTATAGTGCATGAATAAAGTGTGTTTTGCTTCAAATCTGGTTGTTTGACCAATCGAGGTACATCTGGAATAAACGCCTGGCACTTGCCTTTAAAATAACAAAAAGTTAGGGTCTAGGCTATCTTCTTAATATATTTTGAGGGTTTCCGGTCTGATCTATTACACCATATATGCTTGACTTTAGATTTGTATAGCACTAAAAACAAACTTTCTTCTATATTTCCTTTGGGGTAGATCCTGGGTTGCACTTAAATTCAAAAAGTGATTGTGTGCTCAAAAAGATTGAAGACTACTAGGCTAGAGTGTGGGAGAGACAAATAACAAAGTTATTAAAGAAGAGAAGCCTAAGGGAGAGGTAATGACTGTAGTAACAAAACAAAGCATTGCTCCAGGCGAAATGTTAATGGCATAATAACGGACAGATCAGTCTACAAGAGAAAACATAAAAACAAGATACAGATTGACAATAGACAAAAGATAATCAAAATGAGGGAAAGAGTTCACAGTCAGAAGTTAGTGAATTTGTTATTGAGTCCAGAGGTTGTACAGTGCCTAATCAGCAAATGAGGAGCTACTCACAAAGATTGCCTTGAGCTTCACTGGAACACTGCAACAGGGCATGGACAGAAATGGGAGTGTGAACAATCCATTCCAGATGTCCAGCACCTATAGTGTTTGCACTTATTAGATCCTCTCAACTCATGTTTTATGATAGAAGACCATGCCAAGAAAAACTGACCTATAAATCAATGTAAATTGGTACAACCTTGTCAATTTCATTCAAAAAGGACATATTGATGATTCTTTCCATGAATAGTAATGTTACAAAAGTGATCCCTGAAGCTGGCAGTTAAGAAACATTCATTGGATACAATAGAGGTATTCAATATTGACATAGAGTAGCAAATATGTAGAAATATTCCATTCTTTGTCTTTATTGAGTTCCCTAACGTGTACCTCAGAAATGCCCAAGTGTTCTTCAGATACAATGGAAGGAACGTTATAAGTGCCCGAATGATATGGGCTATGGTGAGAAATGTGGAAGAATTATGGGAGAAGTTCAGCAAAGTCTTTTTTGCCATTAGGATCAACGTGTTGCATTTTTAAACAGAGTTCTGGGTGTTGAGATAGGATTTTTGTTAGACTGTTGAGTTGCTTATTGATGGGGATTGCTGCTTTTCATTGGCCTCGTTAGCTGCAAATCTTACCTCATTAACATGCAGCTTTCTATCCTACCACCCGTCATGAGGAAATGAGATGTTAGCAATTCCTGACATGAAAGTCAGAGTGAATACCTGATGATGTCAGCTCACCACTTGGCCCTCTGGACTGCCATCTTGGACACCCAGCAATAACATCCCGAGGCACACTCCACACCACCTGTCACACTCACCCCCGTCTATGGTATCTGCCACTTGCTAGTTTCCAGGGCTCTCATGGCACCCTACTTATCCCCTTACACTTCTGCACTTTAAGACTTCACTTCAGGGCACTTGGAATGAGGAATGCAATTCCTCTGCAAGGATATTCTGTCTACAGGGCAGGCATCCAGCTCACAGATCAGACCACGCTGAATCTCAGGGTTGTTTGCTTACTGTGTTAGTGCTCACTCACTTTGAGTCTACCTGAATGCTCACAGCATCCCAAATTTGCCTTGCCTTTCCTGGCCTTTTGGTGCTTTGGCCCCTCGGTGAGAGATACCAAGCTCACAATTACTTCTGTCTTGCCTTATTGTTTAGCACGGACACAAAGCCAGAATGCTTGCCATGGGGTGGTCAGCTGTGCTCAGTCAAACGGCAAGAGACAGCCTTCAGTCAGGGAAGTGCTGCAGAGTAAGTCACGAGCAGCCTCTGATAACAGTCCAGGGCAGTGCACGGCCAGTCAGACACTTGAGATAGTCAGAGTCCGGACCCTCTCATTACAGAAGGTGAGAAGGCAGATGTTGGGCTGTCCTCCACTTGTCCTGGCTTTTCCTGCCCTTTGTCACGATGCTATGGCTTCAATTGGTGTATTTTGTCCTGGTCTTTTTTTGAAGAGAGGTTTTAAGATAGCAAGCTGTCTATGGAATGCACTTAAAGTAAAAAGCTTGTGAGGCTTTGAGTTTTTTTTTAAAGTTGGAACAATAGAAGCAGCTTGACTGGGTGCAGCCAAGCTCCCACCGAACCAGGATTTTTTTAGGTTTTTTTCAGTTTTTCAGTAGAAGTGCTTTTTGTTGGTGTCTCAGCAGGGTTTGGAAACTGCAGTACATCTCTCCCTGCTGCAGCAGAGTTTTCTCTTGATGTTTTTCCTACTGCTGCTAAAGTTGCATGTGAAACAATCTGTTTTCTGAACTTATCTTTTGCCAAGGGAGTGTTTATGGCATGTTACTATATTGGAACAATTACTGTTTAGCAGCTAAATAATCTATTATTCTGTTAAGTTTTTCAATAGAGTTAAGTTATTCCAATTTCCTCTTTCTTTTGTGGTATGTTAACTATAGTGTATGAATAAAGTGTATTTACTTCAAATCTAGCCGTTTGATGAATTGAATTGCATCCAGAATGCAACACCCGGCACTTACTTTTAAAATAAGAAAAAGTTAAGAGTCTCGACTATCTTCTGAATTTTTTGATGGTGTTTGGTCTGGTCCATAACACCTTCCATGGGAATTTTTCTCCTGGAATGAGAGAAAGAGAAGGATTGAGTGAGATGAAAGTGAGTGCTTGTGGGAGAAAGATGGTGAGATGTCCCAAGCAAATGACTCGGCAGCACTGATGCCCTGCAGGGTTTCGAGGGAGGCGTTTGGGTGGGTGAGAGCGAGTGCAGGAAGATGTTGATTGCAGTAGAGAGTGAGATAGACCCTTGGTGAGATGTCGGTGCAGCAGTAGTGACAGGGTGAGTGTGAGATGTTAGACAGAAATTATGGCATTTGCCCTGGCTCAGCAGAGTAGATCATTGATCTTCTTTCACTGCTGGACATTCCTCCAGACAGCTGAGACCATAATGCTTGGACTAGTGACATAGTGTCCTCTCCTGGACCTGGGGGAGGAGGACATCCAGGCTCTGTATCATCCAGACTACCCAGAACCTGCAGTTGACTGTCCACAAACCAGGGCAACAATATCCCCTTCAATTAAACGTAGAACTGCTGATGCTGGAAATCTGAAACAAAAACATTAATTACCGGAGAAACTCAGCGGGTCTGGCAGCATCTGTGGAGAGAAAGCAGAGTACAGATCTTTTGTCAGCCATACCTGCTTGATTGATTGTCACGTGTACTAAAATACAGTGAAAAGCTTTATTTACAAGTGGTACAGGCAGAACACAGCAAGCAACGGATGTACAGATCAAAAAGACTTAGAGGCATACAGGTTACATTGCAGGTTACATTATTTGAGGGTGCAGTCCATTCAACAGTCTGATAACAGCTGGAAAGAAGCTGTTCCTGAACCTGCTCATGCATGTGTTCAGGCTTCTGTATCTTCTGCCTGATGGAAGAGGTTGTAGGAGGTCATTACCGGGGTGCGAGGGGTCTTTGATGTTGGCCACGTTTCCGCGGCAGCGAGCTGTGTAAATAGAGTCCATGGATGGAAGGTTGGCTTCCATGATGATCTAGGCTGTGCACACCACCTTCTGTAGTTTCTTACGGTCCTGGGCAGAGCAGTTGCCATACCAGGCCATAATGCACCGGGATAGAATGCTTTCAATGGTGCATCTGTAGAAGTTGGTGAGGGACCTTATGGACATGCTAAATTTCCTGAGCCGCCTGAGGAAGAAGACGTGTTGTTGTGCCATCTTAACTGTCATGTTTACGTGGGGTGTGTTGTCCTCCTTTCTTTCTGAAGTCGATGGTCAGTTCTTTAGTTTTGCCAACATTGAGAGACAGATTGTTTTCATTGCACCATGTCACCAAGCTCTCTATCTCCCTTCTGTTGTTTGACTCGTCGTTGTTAGATATCCATGCTACTACAGTGGTGTCCTCAGCAAATTTGTAGATGGCGTTCGTTCAGAATTTGGCAACACAATCGTAGGTGTACAGGGTGTACAGCAGGGGGCTGAGAACACATCCTTGGGGGGCTCCAGTGTTGTGTGTTATTATGGAGGAGGTGCAGTTACCTATCCTCATTGACTGTGGCCTGTGGGTCAGAAAGCCGAGGATCCAGTTGCAGAGGGCAGAGCCAAGACCAAGGTCACACAGTTTTGAGATCAGTCTGGAGGGGATAATGGTGTTGAAGGCAGAGATGTAGTCGATGAGCAGGAATCTGATATAGGTGTCCTTGTTATCTGGATGTTCCAGGGATGAGTGCAGGGCTAGGGATATGGCATCCACTGTGGACCTGTTAGGTCGATAGGCAAATTATAAGGGATCGAGGCAGGCTGGGAGAAGGGAGTTGATGTGGGCGCCTTGAAGCAGGTGGGGACTTTGGTCTGTAGAGGGAGAAGTTGAAGATGTCGGTGAATACCTCCAACAGTTTGTCCGCACAGCATCCGAGCGCTCAGCCGGGGACGCTGTCTGGGCCCATCACTTTCCTTGGGTTGACTCCCAGGAAGACTGATCTAGTTCTGAAGCGGTGACAGGGGGAATAGGTGTGTCTGGGGCTGTTGGGACAGGCGTTGCCTTGCCGGTAGTATTCTGCTCAAACCGAGCATAGAAAGCATTCAGTGTGTCAGGGAGGGATGTGTCATTGTCTATTATCTTACACCGTTTCATTTTGTATCCCATAATGTCTTTTAGGCCTTGCCATAGATGGCGGGAGTCTGTTTCGTAGGTCTGGGCCTCTAACTTGGTCCGGTACTTTGGCCTCCCTGATGGCTTTGTGGAGGTCATATCTTGATTTTCAGTATTGGTCTGGGTCACCCGACTTGAATGCTGCACGTCTGGCCTTCAGTAGGGAGTGGATTTCCTGGTTCATCTAATGTTTACGGTTGGGGAACACTCGGATTGATTTCTTTGGTACACAGTCCTCCAGACATTTGCTAATGAAGTTGGTGACAGTGGTGGCAACTTGTCTAGGTTTTTGTGAAGAATTCTCCCATTTCAGCTTCTGCTTGTAAGCTGGGAGGAGGAACACAGCGCTGTGGTCGGATTTTCAGAAGTGTGGACCGGGAATTGAGCAGTAGGCGTCTTTGATGGTTGTGTAGCCATGGTCCAGAATGTTCAGTCCTCTGGTGGGGCAGGGGATGTGTTGGTGGTATTTTGGCATCACTTGTTTGAAGTTGGCTTGTTTGAAGTCTCCGGCCACAATGACTAGGGACTTAGGGAGTTTTGTCTCTAGTGTGTTTGTGGCGGTGTAACTCACATCTCGGGCATTCTTCATATCTGCATGGGGTGGTATGTAGACTGCTGCCAGGATGGCAGAGATGAACTCTCATGGTAGGTATGACATAGTAGGGACAGCATTTTACTTAAGTTATTCTAGGTCTGGGGAGCAGTGGCTTGCCAGGGTCTCTACATCCGAGCGCCTGGAGTACGATGTACAGTTTTGGTTTTTTTTACACAAAGAAGGATATATTTGTCCTTGAGGGAGTGTGACAAAGGTTTACTGGATTGATTCCTGGAATGTTGTGTAAGGAGAGATTGAGTGGAATGAGTCCATTCTCTCTAGAGCTTAGAAGAATGAAAGACAATATTATTAAAACATAAAGAATGTTGAGAGTGTCTGACGGGTAGATGCTGAGAGACTGTTCCTTGGCTGGAATTTCTAAAACTGGAGGGCATAGTCTCGGGATAATGGGTTCAGTATTAATGAGTGAGATGAGGAGGGATTTCTTCACTTACGGACAGTTTTTAAAATTCTCTCCTGCAAGAGGACTACGGATGTTCAGTTGTTGAGTAAATTCTTGGCCAAAATTGAAGTTTCAACTCAAAGAGAATCAAAGCATTATGGCGATTGGTTAGAAAATACATTTGAAGTCAAAGATCAGTCATGATCTATTCAATGCCTGGTCACAGGAACTGTGGAACTGTGTTGCCTGTTACCGCTCCATTTTTTATGTTCTCCCCAAAGTAAAATCCCGTTCTCACAGGTAAACTGATATTTTCTACGAATTGAAGTGAGACAAGTTATGAAATGTAAATTAGGACAGGTTACCTTCAGTGAACAGTGTACTCTCCCTTATGTTACATGTTTCTGCTTAAGTACACACATAAAGCATTTCCTAAGATGATTAATATTAATCAGGCTATCATTTTAATGACTGAATAACGCTGTTAGTTGTAAAGAGTTAATTATAGATTAAAGCAGTAACTGTAAGTTTCTTGGAGGAACACAAAGCTTTTGAATCAAAACACCCACAAATTAAAATAGAACGTGCCCTCTGTAAGTTTGATAAATTTTCTAAAAGGTGTAATAAATGATTCTTGGAGTAATTACCTGACTCCTACCATTACCATTTTTCATCTGATTATGTGGACACCGTGCTGTCTTGGAGTTGATTCTTCCCTTAGTATCTATTGTTATAAATATGGTAGATTTATTTCATTTAATATTTCCTGCATAAAGATTGGCACGATAGGAAAATCAATCAAAGTACTAGATGCAAAAGTCAAAGTGTTCAGTTTGTGGCCCACTCAATTATCCATGCATGCAACTTAATTAGACATTAAATCAAGCAAGATGCAAATTGGGCACAGTCACCCCATAGCTGAAATTCCTGATTTGTGCTCCTGTTACAAAAGTCCCAGGAGTGCCAGTTCCTAAAATCTGCTCCATATAATTGATTAATAGCATAGTGATGAATGTTAAGTGTTCCCAGCACCTTTGTTTCCTCACTGACTATGTATTGAAATGCATACAGATGTTAGTAATCAGCTGTATTAAGTTGACTGGATAATGTTTATCTACTTCATGTGAAGCCAAAAACAAGCAGTTCCAGAAGCTGTCATGAAGATGGCATTTTTTATTGACAGAGCCTTCTTTTTCAGCTGAGAAATGAAGTACAGATAGCAAACCCATAAAATACAGACAAAAATTCTACATTTTTGTCCACAAATGCCAAGCAATGTTTATTTACAAAGTTCTAAATACAATTGCAGGTATAGGAATGTAATTGCACTCATTTTAAAGAAATTATCCAAATGGAATGTGGATTAGTGATGTATCTAACTAGATTAGTAATGTATTTAACTGGTGATGTCTCTAAACTAGATTACAAATTAGAAAGCTGCTATGGTTCTGAGATAATATGTAGTTTTTTTTGCCCAGTATTCAGGATTATGCTTTGTGGATAACCAGTTTGAAGACTACAACAATCTAATTGCATTTATATCAATATGTAGTCCTGGCATTGGATATTTGTACTGGTAACATTGTGAAGCTATCAGGTTGTTTATTCAGATGGTGTTGAGTTTGTGTGATACAGCACCAAACCTTTCAAACAGACAAATGGATCCATATAAATCAGCAACCTTAAAACACCATGGGCAGTTATGATGGGCTATAAATGCTGGCCTAGCCAGTGACGCCCACATCCTGCCAGTAAATAACAATTCATGTTTACAAACAGGCTAAGCAGTCAAGTTTCCCACAGCCAGTATAACAGTGGAGGCTAGTTTCAGTGATAGTAGCTATTAAAATTTCTGTACTGATATTACTATCTCTGGCAATTCAGGGAAAGAAATGGTTTTGAAGCCATGTTTGCACTGTTGTGGGCTGTTACACTATCTCATTTACTAAACAACATTGCTAAACATCAGGCTGATGATGGTGGGAGCATTGTACTACATTCAACTAGACGACTCTGCCTTTACTGTCAGGATATAATAGCACCCACATTTTGCAACTTCTTTCCGACCCCACTTCCTTCTGTGCCTGCCCTTCAGTGATCTCTCCATCAAATCAACAATAACTTATGTTCAAATTGTGAATTGCCTAGCCTTTGGTCCTCCATTTAACATGATCCTCAAAAATTCCATCGCCTCTACTTATGATGGCACTGTTCTCAAAATATTTTATGCTCTCCCATAGAAGATAGGAGCAGGAGGAGGCCGTTTGGTCCTTTGAGCCTGCTCCTGCCATTCATCACAATCATGGCTGATCATTCAACTCAATAGCCTAATCCTGCTTTCTCTTCATAACCTTTGATCCTATTTACCCCAAGTGCTATATCTAGCTGCCTCTCGAATACATTCAATGTTTTGGCAACAAGTATTTCCTGTGGTAATGAATTCCACAGGCTCACCACTCTTTGGGTGGAGAAATGGTCTACCCTGAATCCTCACCACAATGGTTATTCCTCCAGTATCCTGCTCAATGTCATTCCCTCAAATCCACAGTGAAAATGTGAGACTAGTTTGTTCAACAACCCAGATGTGATCAATAAACCAGTGTCAGACATCCTCTTTTCTGCCAAAAGTGTGCATTGCTGTACAATCATCCTAAAGAGTAAAGGTCTCCATGTTTGATGGGCTATAAATGCTGGCCTAGCCAGTGACGCTCACATCCTGCCAGTAAATAACAACTCATGTTTAACAGGCTAAGCACTCAAATTTCCCACAGTCAGTATAACTGTGGAGGCTAGTTTCAGTGATAACAGCTATTAAAATTTCTGTACTGATATTACTATCTCCGGCAATTCTCCAAACATGGAGAGTTCTAGTGAAGAATCTTTCAGTGTGTTCCTTCTACTGTGTTCTAATTCCAACAACATTGTTACTTATACTCAGTGATATGCACCCCTGTGATGTCATTACAAGATTTCTCCAGGGTCCTGAAGCCATTATACAAAACACCAGCTGTCAGTGCCACCAGGCCTCATCTGGACATGAAGCAATCACCATTCCCAAATGGCGATGGGGCTTTGCCTCCTCCTGCAGCCAGAAGCACTTCGCCAGCTTCCCTTCCTTTCTGAAGAGGCAGCTGGAAATGCAGGACCCACAGCTGGCACAACAGTGCGGGCAGAGGGGGGCATTGATCCAAGTGGACACTGGAGACAGCTTTGGCCAGCAAGAAAGGGTGAAATGTTCCCTCATCCCCAAAAAGAAGTCACCACCAGGCACAAGTGATGGCCTCAGTAGGTGGCCCAGAACCTGATGGACAAAGGCCCCATTGCTGCAGATTCAAAGCAGTGACTCTCCAGGCTCCAACTTTAGACAGTCCATTACAGGAGGTTCTGTCAACAGAAAGTAACATTTTTCTTTCATTTTTTCAATTTATTTAATTTTACCAGGTATTTCATTTACCAATGCAGGAATTTAATCATTTAAAATACTATATTTCAACTTACAGGCATTAGGCATAATGTTTTAATGTTTTTGTTCCTACTATAGAAGACCCTATGAAATTTAACAAAACATGTAATATTGATTCCTATTAGAATTAATGCTTCATTTAAGGTTGTTTCACTTAAACTGCATTATTCAGGAATACAACTATAACATAAAATGAGGATTTCTGATACATAGAATATGGAGCACAGAAACAGGCCATTTGATTCAACCTGTGCATGTGGTGTTTATGCTTCTTTCAAGCAATCTCCATTTCTTTTTCTCATCCAACTTTAGCTTGTCCCTAAATGTATCTGCACTACGCACCTTAACTACTCCTTCTTCCACAGTCCCACCTGCCTCTTGGAGAGGTTTCTGTTAAGTTCCATTTTTGATTGCTTCAGGACAATCTAGTACTTTTGGCCAGTTGTACTGATATCACAAGTGGAACATTCTCTCACTGTCTACATTCAATGGCCAGACTGTTCATAACCTTTTTAACATTGCACTGAGCTTCTAATCTTATTATCTCTCTTTCACAAACTACCAACTTCAAACTCCTTTATATCATCCACACCTCCTTTTATCTTAGTCCATTTGGTACTGAAACATCAACTAGGCTATTGACATCATTGCTGTCAATGATTCCAAAACAGTTCCGTTAATTCTCTCTCCATTGTCTAAAATCTCCATCTGTTTTGAAGCTGTTCATATCTTATCCACATCAAGTACCATTCACCTATAACTCTACCTTAACTGGCCTAAAGTAGTTCCCAGCCCCTACTGCTCCTATATGAAATGATCAGAGAAAGCCATCATACAGTTTTAAAGGGAAAGTCATAATTATTGGACTTAGGTAAATTTTTTGTAGATGTAACTAATGTGGTAGATAAGGGAGTTCTTATCGGGTTAATATATATAGACTTATCGAAAACATTCAGTAAGGTTCTACACAAGACAGCACATAGAATTGGAAATAATCCAATTAATTCAAAAGCAGAATACACAATTAAGAGTTTTTTCAGGCAAGGGGAGGCAAGTTTCAGACCATTTGAGGAATTAAATTCCGAAGAAATGATATTGAAGTCGAATCCCAACATCATCTGCCATCAATTGTGTCTTTACCAGTCAGCACACCTATTTCCTGACCTCGCAGCCACTTGCCAGGGTGAACGATTGCACAGGAGTGAGTGCATCTACTGTGAAACTGAAGTGCTTTGGCTACGACCAGGTGTGGGACTCCTGTTCAAAGCACTTTATTTTCCTGGAAATCGCTTTTACTGATTGCCAACTTCTTGGAAAACACTTCACCTGTCTAGTACTTCACTCACCTTCAGCTACACTGCCCTGCTGCTAGCCTTCAACATAGCTTGAGAGCAGCTTATGAAGTTCTACCTTCCATCTCTAATGAGGATCAAGAATGGAAGTAACACCAACAGCAGTCATCTTCTCCTCGGCCTCAAGCTGCTCACATGGCAGAGGGGATATTCACGGATCAAGCTGCAAGGAGATTCAGGGCCTCCATTTATTAGACTCAGAGGGAATGAAGGGTCTGATCAGGCAATAAGATAAAATTTGAATAACCTGAGTTAATATACTCGCAGGATTCAGCGGGTGGTATGTAAATTTTCACTAGTAAGTGACAGAGTCGCAAATTAAATGGGCCATGAAAGAGTGAGTAGGCAACATACAAACCTTTGTCGCTAGTGCTGCTGCAACATTTTTTAAATTACCGTATATTAGTCAATGATGCGTAAAAAATCTCATCAAGCCTGTATCAAATTTTTCTCTCTACTATTTTAATGACAGTATTTTGTACTAAGAGACGTGTAAAAACAAGCATGATATTATACTCAAGAAGGGTCACTGGACACAAAACATTAACTTTGCTTTTTGCCAGACCTGCTGAGCTTTTCCAGCAATTTTTGATTTTGTTTCTGATTTCCAGCACCCTCAATTCTTCGGGTTTTTTAAAAGATTTCGTACAGGTCATTATGCATTAGTATCATCAACAATAATGTTTAGCCTATAATGTTGAAGTGCAAACATGAAATATTGGGTTTCTGACATAAACATCTATTGTGATGATCCAGCTATGGCTATTTCCAACGCTGTGTGTCTGAGAACATCTCTTCACTGTTGGTTAATAGACAAGGGACATCCATTACGTGACCCTTGGACCAAAAGGGACTGAGCCAGCTTCTGTTGTGCTACTCAGCAGGATTTGGTCCCACCTGCTGTTTTGATGCTGCTGGCCCCATTGCAACATGAATAGATGGAGAAAGTGCTGGCGTTGCAATTTAGAATTGGCAGCAGTGGCAACATCCACAGCAAAAGCCACAGATGGGATTGCATCCTGCTGAGGGTCTGCAAGTGAAGTTTGCAGCAGTATTGTTTTTAATACGAAGGAGAATTCCTTCACTGCTGGCTAGTGGAGATCGTGTGAAAAGTAATTTAACTCAGCACATGTGCCAAGAGAAAAAGCAGAGGTTAAAATTTGTTCATAAAATCTAAACATAAAACAAAACACCGCTTGCAATAGTGGCCACATATTCTGGAGTCTGAAAATATTTCTGTGGTCCCAGAAACAATTATGATCTGGATTAAATTTGGTTCCTTTTTTTCTTACCATTCAAATAGATGCCTTCTTTTCTGGCAATTTTCTTTCAATAAATATTTTTGGTTGCTACATATTATTGAGTTCTGTCTTTTCAAACATCTTCATCTTTTTAATCTGTCTTACTTTCCCCAGTTGGTTTACTTTTCATATGAAAGCATCCAGATATCTGAAGCTTCATTTTTAATCTCTCATCTATTCCCTTCCCCTATTTGAACAGCATCAGCTCCCCTCCCCCATCACTTTGGTTCTATCTTATATCTCCTTTGCCTTTAGACTTTTCTTCATTATTTTAGTTTTGAATTGAATTCTCCTTTTATTTCTCTACAGAATTGACTTCCTTTCTTCCATTAGAATACTTATCTTGCTTATCCAAGTGAGCTAAAATAAACTAAATTAGGTTTGGAACAGGAGATAATTCACTTGGTGGGTGGGGAACAGTTTGCTGCTCCATCTGGATAAAAGTTGCCAAATGAACATCAAATGGCTCTATTTTAGTAAGATCTCCAGGACGTTCCATTGCACCAACATATTGATTATAGCCATCATCTTTTGTACAAGTTACTGCTAAGAGATGTAGCTCTTTACCAATAGTTAGTGATTACGGGATGTGCAGGTTAGGTGGATTAGCCATGGGAAATGCAGGGTTACAGGGATAGGATAGGGGGGTGGGTCTGAGTGAGCTGCTCTTTAGAGGGTTGGTGTGGACTTGATGGGCTCAATGGCCTGCTTCCACACTGTATTGATTGTAAGATTCTACCCCAGGAGCTGGCCACCTTTGAATCCAATTTGTCTGCATGGCTTCATTGTATTGAATGCAGGAACAGGGAGTTATCCTTTTGTGGTAATATAAACAGGATTAGAATATTACCAGGTAGCTGTTCCAGTTCCTGCATTGGACACCATGCAGATGAAAAAATGGGTGAGGAAAGCCACATGTCCATAAGTGAGCACATCCAATTATACGTCCATTTAAATTAATGTACAAATAAATCATATGGACTACCTCATGAACATATGACATTCCCTGTCCAATAGTCATGAATGCATCATGGCCCGACCTTTAAACAGATCCAGGCTGAGCAACAGAATTATTCACCCTCCATGTTAATGCGCATAAAACTCAGGCTATTAAATGAGATGAGTAAGAACAATTGTACTTTAAAAATTTCATCATTATTCATTTTTTTTAAATCTGGTCACTTCTATCAATTATTTACTTCAGCATAGTTTTGATTTGAATACTAAGCTGAGGGGGTGCTGACTCTTTGTAAGTTAAGGGTAACATTATACAGTAGAGAAAAATCTACAACAAGCCTGTCAGTGTTTCTTGACAGATTTCTCTTTCAGATGGGGAATACATTATCACTTGGTGAGCTTCAAGCAGGGAAAGCCAGATGGTCCTGTTTCACATTCCCCGCCCCATGATGGAATGTTGTGCAATTGATGATCTTTCTAGTGACTTGACTGAGACCTAACAGAGCATATCCCACTGAGACATGGCATGGGTGACAAGTAGTCAATGAGACCTATGGTCATGAAATTTTCTTAGGTCCATGAATGTGAAAGGAACACCCGGGACCAGCAGCGATAAAATCCCCTCAGCTGAAACAGGCAGATGTTAAAGGCAAATAGCCCTGGGATTTGTTCTGATAAAACTCACTCAACCAAAGCAAACATGGTCAGTGATTCAAACTTGTCATTTTCTCAATGAGAATGTACATTTAACTGCTTCATGTATGGGTCAACACATAAATACACCGTGCTCTAAATACACATAAGAAATATATCTTGGAATCAGATATTTCATCTTGAAACATTTATGTGAGATTTATAAAATCATGAGGGGTATGGATTGAATGATTAGCCAAGGTTTTCTTCTCAGAGTAGGCGAGTCCAAAACTAGAGGGCATAAGTTTAAGGTGAGAGGGGAAAGACTTAAAAGGGACCTAAGGGGTAACCTTTTCACGCAGAGAGTGGTGCGTGTATGGAATGAGTTGATGTAGGAAGTGGTGGACACTGTTACATTTAAAAGGCATCTGGATGGGTACCTGAATAGGAAGGGTTTAGAGGGATATAGGTAAAATGCTGGCAAATGGGATTAGACTAATTCAGGATATTGGGTCGGCATGGATGAGTGGGACAGAAGGGTCTGTTTCCGTGCTGTACAACTTTATGAATATTTAGGAATACAAACCTATTTTAAGAATGTTAACAAAAATTGAGGATCAATATTTACAATTGTGATGACCGTTGTGCTTTGGGAAAAAGCTTGCGTTTTTTTTTGGGTGTGTGCCTTTAATTCCAAGGTGAAACTGGGAAGCATTCTGAAAGAGACATAAGTGAACTCCCCAGAAAGTATTTGAGTTTCCACAAGTGTGCGCATGAACTGAGGTTGATATGGGGATGAAAGCTAAAGAGCAAAGGATAAATAGAAATAGTAAATAATTGGAAATCAAATTATAGCTGGGCTCAAAACCAGCAGATGATTTATTTATTGTCACATGTATTTATTGTAAATAGTGAGGAGTGTTGTATGGTGTCACCATTCTCTGGCACCATCTTGAAACACAGAAAATAAACCAAAGCAGTATTTAAAGCCAGAAAAGTAAAACAATAAAGGTCATCTTCTTGTCCTATCTAAATAAATGTAGGGGGTCTTTGGAAGAGCTCCCGCTTCTAGCCTAGTCATGGGCCTGGATCTGGGCTCCTCCAGCCCAATGCTCGAGTCCCTGTTGCTAAACCGACTACATTGCTGTTACCGCGCTTTGCCACAACGCCGCCACTGGACCAAAGACTCGCCACTCTTCGGTGCCATCTCGCCTCCGCCAATGTCGCCGCTGTGAGTTCACGCTGGGCCGAGCTCGCCAATGCAGCCTCTACTGGCGCCTCAGGTTCCTGCGCTGGGACCAAACTCCCCTGCCATCACACCCTCCAGCATCAGTCACCTGAACCTAGCCATGGACTTGGAGCCTCGGCTAGGCTGGCGAGTCTGGACCAGGGGACTAAGCCTGTGACCTGCCCCTTGCTTCCCGGGAGACCTCGTGTTGGGTTGGAGCTGGATCTGCCTTGTCCTGGCGTTGCTGCCACCGCTGCCGGGTACCCCCTCCTTCAACATTTACTCAGCCTCGCTGCTCCCGGGGCTGTGCCACCATCTTTATCTGCCATTCCGCACAGGGCCTGCTCTTGCCAATGTCACTGCCCATGCCACTGCGACCGAGTCTTTAAAGACTTTAAAGAAGAAAGAAAGATAAACGCAAAAGTAGAAAGAATAAAAAGAAAAAAGAAAAGATAAGCATACAGAAATGGGTGAGCCCCAGGGCTCAGTAGCCCAAAATGCTGCTATTCCACTGCTGCCATCTTGAGCATGTTGAGAACACAGAAGTTGTGTGAGAGGCAGCATGCAAAGCTCTCCATGAGGTGGCCTCTTTCCTACTTGGTAGTAAAAAGGAAATACGGTTCTACATGTTCTTCATGAAACAATGAGTAAGTGAACAGATTCTATCCATGGACCATTCTGTGAACGATTGAAAAGCTATACAATCAGGACTATCATGAGCTGGATGAGAGAGGACTGATAGATGTGCCTCTTGGAGATAATAGGAACTGCCGATGCTGGAGAATCTGAGATAACAAGGTGTAGAGTTGGATGAACACAGCAGGTCAGGCAGCATCAGAGGAGCAGGAAAGCAGGTCTGGACCCTTCTTCAGAAATGGGGGAGGGGAAGGGGACTCTGAAATAAATAGAGAGATGGGGGAGGCGGATGGAATGTGGGTAAAGGAGCAGATAGGTGGAGAGGAGACAGACAGGTCAAGGAGGTGGGGATGGAGCCAGTAAAGGTGAGTGTAGGTGGGGAGTTAGGATGGGGGTTGTTCAGTCAAGGGAATACGGATAGGTCAAGGAGGGCAGGGATGAGGCCGGTAGGTAGGAGGTGGGGGTCGGGGTTGGTCAGTGAAGTGGGACGAGCGGATAGGTGGGAGAAAAGACGGACAGGTCAAGGAGATGGGGACGAGATGGGCTGGTTTTGGGATGAGGTCGGGGGTGGGGAGATTTTGAAGTTTGTGAAGTCCACATTGAGACCATTGGGCGGCAGGGTTCCCAAATAAAATATGAGGTGCTGTTCCTGCAGCCTTCAGGTGGCATCATTGTGGCACTGGAGGAGGCCTAGGATGGGCGTGTCGTCCAAGGAGTGGGAGAGGGAGTTGAAATGGTTCGCGACTGGGAGGTGTTGTCGTTTGTCACGAACCGAGCTTAGGTGTTCCACAAAGCAGTCTCCAAGTCTCCCCTCGGTTTCCCCGATGTAGAGGAGGCTGCATCGGGAACAGCGAATACAATATACCACATTAGCAGATGTGCAGGTGAACATCTGTTTAATGTGGAAGGTTTTCTTGAGGCCTGGGATGGGGGTGAAGGGGGAGGTGTAGGGGCAGGTGTAGCACTTCCTGCGGTTGCAGGGAAAAGTGCCAGGGGTGGTGGGGCTAGTGGGAGTGTGGAGTGGACAAGGGAGTCACAGAGAGAGCAGTCCCTCCGCAAGGCAGATTGGGGTGGGAGGGAAAAATGTCCTTGGTAGTGGGGTCAGATTGCAAGTGGCAGAAGTGACGGAGGATGATGGGTTGAATCTGGAGGTTGGTGGGGTGGTACGTGAGGACGAGGGGGATTCTGTCTTTGTTGTTATTGCGGGGAGGGTTGTGTGGGATGAGTTGCGGGAAATGCGAGAGATACGGTCGAGAGCGTTTTCGAGCACTGTGGAAGGGAAGTTGCGGACCTTGAAAAATGAGGACATCTGGGATGTCCAGAAGTGGAATGCCTCATCTTGGGAGCAGATGCGGCAGAGGCAAAGGAATTGGGAATAGGGGATGGCATTCTTTCAGGAAGGTGGGTGAGAGGAGGTGTATTCTAGGTAACTGTGGGAGTCGGTAGGCTTGAAATAGATATTGGTTTCAAGGTGGTTGCCAGAGGTGGAAACACAGAGGCCCAGGAAGGAGACAGAGGTATCGGAGATGGTCCAGGTGAACTTAAGGTTGGGGTGGAAGGTTTCAGTAAAGTGGATGAACTGTTCGAGCCCCTTGTGAGAGCATGAGGCGGCGCCGATACAATCATCGATATAACGGAGGAAGAGATGGGGGATGGGGCCAGTGTAGCAAGCTTCAAAATCTTCCCACCCCCGACCTCATTGCAAAACCAGCCCAGCTCGTCCCCGCCTCCTTGATCTGTCCGTCTTTTCTCCAACCTATCCGCTCCTCCCACCTCACTGACCAACCCCCACCTCCTACTTACCAGCCGCATCCCCGCCTTCTTGACCTGTCTGTCTCTGCTCCACCTATTTGCTCCTTTATCCACCTTCCATCCGCCTCCCCCTCCTCTCTATTTATTTCAGAGTCCCCTTCCCCTCCCCCATTTCTGAAGAAGGGTCCAGACCCGAAACGTCAGCTTTCCTGCTCCTCTGATGCTGCCTGACCTGCTGTGTTCATCCAGCTCTACATCTCGATGTGCCTCTTGTTTGTGTTAACAATATCTAGAAATCTCAGCTAGAATACAGTTTCGGGAACAAGCAACCAGACAGCCAAATACATTGTGTGGGAAGTGAGAGATTGTACCCTGAAGGCCTAGATAGGAAGACTGTGAGATTTCACTTGGTGCCACCAGAAGAACATAAGATAGAGGAGCAATCAGACTCTTCAGCTTTCCCAGCCCTTCTCCTTATTGATGGCCATTACATTCACCTCTGCCCCCAACCCTATTGAAGTTTTGGTACGTTACTGGTGTTTTCCACTGTGAAAACTGATGTAAAGTACCTATTCAGATCCAACGCCATTTCTTTGTTCCGCATTACAACTTCTCCAGCCTGATTTTCCACTGGCCCAATGTCCACTCTTGTCTCTTAGTTACCTTTTATATATCTAAAAACAAACTCTTGCAACTTTCTTTTATATTACTCACTGGCTTACTCTCATATTTCATCTTCTCCCCCTTTACTGCTTTTATAGTTGCCCTCTGCTGATTTTTAAAGGCTTCCACTTGTCTGGCTTCCCAATAATCTTCACCACATTACACATTTGTGTAGGAAGTGGATGTATGACTATAAAAGTCATACCTTTGTGGCATCGACCGCTTAAAGAGAAATTTACTTTGATTTTAGTTGATTTGATTTATTTATTGTCATGTGTATTTTCTTACAGTGAAAAGTATTGGATAGTGTCGCAACTCTCCGACACCATCTTAAGACATAGAATAATAAATCAAAACATAGAATATAAAGGCAGAAGAATAAAGAAATAAAGATGAAGTGCTCAACTTTATAGTCCTTTTTGTTAAGAGGTCTGCCATGGTCCATGAACCTGGTGGCCAGGCACAGGTCCCCTTCACCATGCCCCTGCTGCTGGAATGAAAACTGTCACTCATTGTCACCTTCTCACCTCCACCAATGCCTTTCCATTATGACTCCTCGCTGGACGTCGTCAATGCAAACGTTACTGATGCTACTGGATACTGTACCAGTGCAAACCACTATCACCATGAGTTCACCTCAGCGGGCCCACCCCACTGATGCTGCTGGGTTTTGTACTGGGGCCAAACTCGCCTCCGCTGCCATCTTCACGAACCTGCACTGGACACAGATGCCACCAGGAACATAAACTCACCTCCACCAGGGCAGCAATGAGTTGGTGTTAGGACTGACTTGACAATTCTGCGAGTCCACCCTGGGCCCACTCACCAATAGCCATGAGTCTGCACTGGGCCCACTCACCAATAGCCATGAGTCCATCCTGGGACCACTCAACAATAGCCATGAGACTTCGCTGGGCCCACTCACCAATAGCCATGAGACTTCACTGGGCCCACTCACCAATAGCCATGAGACTTCGCTGGGCCCACTCACCAATAGCCATGAGTCTGCACTGGGCCCACTCACCAATAGCCATGAGCCTGCACTAGGCTCACTTGCTGACCACCATGCGATACAATTCACCTGATAATTAAAGTTTGAATTATTTTGATCTTATTTGGTTTGTTTTCGTAGAAGCTTTAAATAGTGAAAGCCTGCCCAACAGTTTTCTTTCTATTAGGCTCAAATATATGAATTAGGAGCATGAGTAGGCCATTGGCCCCTTAACCATTGTGCATCATTCAATAAGATCATGATTGATCTGTTTGTGTTTTGGATTCCCATCTGCTCTTGATAACCTTAAATCCACCTCCTCAAAAACATTCAATTACTCTATCTCCGTTGTTTTCAGAGTTTCACAACCTTCTAAGGAAAATAAATTCTTATTTCTGATTTAAAAGGTGACCTCTAATTTTAAAAGAGTGCTCCCTAATTATGGACTCAGCCACAAAAGGAAATGCCATTTCCACATCCAATGGTTTTATCATAGAGACATACAGCACAGAAACAGACCCTTAGGTCCAACTCATCCTAACGACCAAGTTTCCTGAAGCAAACTAGTCCCACTTGCTTGCATTTGGCCCATTTCCCTTTAAACCTTCCCTATTTATGTACCTATCCAAATGTATTTTAAATGTTATAACTGTACCTGCACCTACTACCCTCTATCTCAAACTATTCCAGGATTATATACACTTTAACAAAGTTTTTTTTATTCATTTATGGGACATAGACATCACTGGCCAGGCCAGTATTTATTGCCCATCCCTAATTTTCCCAGAGAACAGTTGAAAGGCAACCACATTGCTCTGGCTGTCACATGTAGGCCAGACCAGGTCAGAACAGCAGATTTCCTTCCCTAATAGACTATAGTGAACCAGGTGAGTTTTTCCTGAAAATCAGCAATGGTTTCAAAGTCATCATTAGACTTTTAATCCCAGTTTTCTTTTGTGCAAATCCCACCATCTGCCATGGCAGGATTTGAACTTGGGTCCCCAGAACATTACCTGGGTCTCTGGATTAATAATCTAGTGATAATACCACTAGGCCTCAATCTTCTAACCTCCTAAGTGGAAACAAATCCAGATTGTTCAAACTTTCCTCATAAGGCTACCCATTCATCCCAGAAATCAATATCATAAACTTCCTTTGAACCTCCACCAATGTATTTACATCCTTTCTTAAATTAGGAGACCAAAACTGCACACAAAATGCAAGATGTGGTCTCACCAACAACCCATATAGCTGAAGCATAACATCCTTACTTTAATATCAATTCCTCTCTCAATAAAGGATAACATTTCATTAGCCTTCTTAATTTCTGATGTACCCTCATGCTAACATTTTGTGTCTCATTCACGAAAACACCTAAATCTTCTGCACCTCAGAATTCTTCAGCTTTTCTCTGTTTAGGCAACATTGAGCTTTGTTGTTCTTCCCATCAGGGTGAGCAATTTCACACTTTCTCACATGATATTTCATCTGATAGAATTCTGCCCACTTACTATATCTGTCTGCAACTTTCTCAAGTGTTCATCACAGCATAACTTTCCTATCTATCTTGATGTCAGCTGCAGATTTAGCAACCATGCTTTCACTCCCCTCATCTACGTCATTGATGGAAATTGTAAAAACCTGAGGCCCCAACATGTACCCCTGCAGGCCCCACTCATCATATCCTGCCAATCAGAAAAAGACTCATTTATGCATTGTCTCTCAGCCAGCCAATCATCAATCCATACCCTCATCTTCCCTCATTGACAATATGCTTCTACTTCTTGCAACATCCTTTTGGCAGCATCTTGACAAACACCTTCTGGAATTCCAAGTTCGATACGTCAATGGGCTCCCCTACATGATATTCCTTCAAGAAAAACTCCAACAATTTGGTTAAACATGATTTCACATAGGGATTCCTCGCCATTTAAAAAGTTATAGGGTCTTTCTGAAAATGTTGACAACAAACTTTTTTTTAGAAACTTGCTCTTTCTTAATTTAAATAAATTGCAGTTATACTAATTTAAAAAGGACCCAGTGTGAATAAATTTATATAATTAAAAAAAGATCTGCAGAGATCTGAAATAAACAAGAACAGAAATTGCTGGAGAAACCCAATAGGTCTGGCAGCAGCTGTGGAGAGAAAACAGAGTTGATGTTCCAAGTCCAGTAACCCTTCTTCAGAATTCATAGCACTTGCTTCAATTTCAGGATATCCACTTTATAACCACTTAGAAGGTTTAATTTGAAGTGTAGTCACCAACAAACCATCTAAGTTTATATTTGGAACCCAAGGAAGACTTACTTAACTGTGTAAACCTTAAAGTATTTTTTGGCATGGCTATGAGCCCGTGCTAACGTTAGGGGGCTAATTGTGTGGAGCTAGTGGGGCAACTTTTGGATTGTTGTGCATGCATTTTGCAGGGAATGTTTGTGGCACTATAGAGGTAAATGAAACTGCCAATTTTCAAATTGCAAAGTCCTACAAACAGTAATGTGATAAATGGCCAGATAATTGGTTTTAGTGGTGCTATTTGAGGAATAAATAATAGCTAGGATACTGGGAGAAATCTGCTGTTATTTACAGTTTTACTGAATATATTGTTTCTATTCAGCAACAATGACTGCAAGTGAGTCCTTTCTCGTCACGAAACCCAAAGTGTGTCTTTGTGCAGTCAATATCTTACATATTTTAGTAAAGTCAGAGAATGAATATCGACCTTTGTCAGTGTTTCCATTTTACTGGATATATCACATAACACATGGTCCCTAACTTTAAAAAGCTGTAGAACAAAACTCTACTGGGTTGTGTCTTAAGTTTAAACTGCTGGGTGAGCAATAGATGGGTGAGAAAACAACAGAAAAGATAGATTGTAAATTTTCAATAATAAAGGGAGCATAAGTAGTAGGTCTAAATAAAGATTAGAATCAATGCAGGCTTGGTGAGCAAAAGGATCTGTTTCTGTGTTGTATTGAATTGTATAAGATTGTATAACTATTGTTGTTTCAGATATTAGGATAACTTATGTGTTTCCAGTGATATGTTTTTAATAGCTCCGATGGAATGCACTCAAAATCACTTACTGCAGATGCAGGAATCACATGATTATGGCAAGCTAGTCAATAGACTAATAGCATAATTGCAGTTCTCAAAACATCCCCTACTCAGAAAAAATTGCAAACTCTGTCATTTGCAGTTACATATTTTTCAAGATACCTAATACGCACAGTCACAAATAAAACCGTCATTCATTGACATAACAGTTTATTAACCCTAGTCAGTTTTACTTTTGTCAGTGTCTGCAAATGCATTCCATATGTAGTCTGTAAATTGTACAGTTTTCCTAGTTGTTTGCTATTCCTCTCGTCATTCCTGGGGTGATGTTCCTTCTCTGGGGCAAGGGTTTATCTTTCCCGTGATGAGTTCCGACACCATGGTAAATGTTGCTGATCCTTTTCTTTGCTGGAGAACAGTAGACCTGTGGGACTGATGGTCTTTCTCTACTCTGTGCAGGTAGTGAGATCACTTCTTCCTGATCCATTGCCTGCAATGAAGACATGATTTCTCTAATTATATGTTGATGTCTGTGGTTGCCATGATATAGCTGGTCATCCACATTCGTACCATATGATCGAGAATTCAGCTGACTTGTATTGAGTGTTAAATATCTGCACTCTGGTCTCCAGTACTCAGCTCTGCCAATGATTGGCTTTCTATCATTGCACACTGATTTTGTCACTCATGCCTGTAGTCACTTCTGACTTCAGTAGTTTTTCTCTATTGGAAGAGTAGTTTGGGTGTGGCATGACATTACTTTTTGGACTGAAATACTTCTCACATATTCAGTGTATATTTCTTCACTCAAGGTTGCCTCATACAGGTCTGAGCTGGATTAGTTCATTGTTTTATGGTTCTGTTGGCAATTTTCATTGCTGCCTCCGCCTTTCCATTTTACTCAGAATAGTGTAGCCATGATGTATTGCATTGAATTTCACAATCCATTGTGATGCAGCTACATTCTTCACTCATGAATTGAGAGACACAGTTACTCAACACCATGTCTGGGGAAAGCAATAACACTTGTGCATGCTTTCAGGCATTCTATAATTTCACGAGTAGTCATTGAAATCAGCTGGTCTAACTCCAGTAGTCAAAATAATAGTTGACAGTGACAAGATAACCAATTCCTGTGAAAGTGACAAAGTCCATTCAGATCTTCATCCAGGGTCTTTTTGGGATGGTGTATGTCAGTAACAGCTATTTAGCATTATTAATTAGTTTTTCTTTAGAAGTGTTGCACTGGCTGAAGTGGTCCTTCATCTTTTGTTCATTTGTGGCCAGTAGGGCACTTCTCTTGCCTTCCTCAGTCTAAATGCAATTACTTGGTGGTTTGCCTGGATGTGCTTCAGCAATTCTTTAAGGATAATGGCACTATTTCCTTGGTGCAAGATGCCATCCCAGGCTATTACTTTATCTCTGTATGCCCAATACTCTCTTATAACAACAGGTGTATCTTTGATACTTTTAGGCCATCCTTTTATTACTATTTCCCACAGAAGTTAGAGAGTCGCATCTTGTTGCTTAGCTTGTTTGATTTGAGCAAGATACCGTTCTTTTAGATTTAATGTCTCTGCCAGCTTGATGATTTCTGAAGTATGTTGAGCTATTCTTTCTCATTAAATCTGGAGGATGTCACACTCTGTTTTAGCATGCTCAACTTTCTTTAAAGGGAGTGGTGCTCTCAACAACAAGCTGTCAATGTACGTTGCTTTCCCTTATTTTTCTGTCCAGGTGATATCTCTAATACATCCTTTGCAGATGCTTTGAAGCAGTTAGAAGTGACTTGATGAAGATGCTTTGAAATAGCTTATGGTCAGATTCCACTAACAATTTATTGTTCCTAGCAGTACTCTATCTGACTGCAGCATTACCTCATTTTGCAACCTGGAAGCAAATGTAACTTGTTGTCCTTGTTGCATAAGAGTTCTTCCAAATCACAGGGTGATTTCACCATTGACCTCAGCATATACTGTAATCACACGTTGTTTGATTCCAGTGAAAGCTGCTTCTTATTCTGTATCCCAATGCCACCGCACAACCTTAGTAGTGAGCCTGCACAGCAATACACCCTCAGATGACAAGTTAGATGCGAAATCTGGTAAATAATTCACATTGTAGTGCATTCACATCTGTTGCTTGCTAGATCTCCGCTACAGCTCTCGGCTTGTCAGGATCAAGGCAAAGTCTTATCTCTGTCCACACATGCCCAATAATGTTCATTATGTACTTGACTTCAGGCATCTTCAATTGTATCTTTTTCTTATTTGACTTGAGGTTCATCAAGGGAGAATCTGTCTAGCAATCACACCAGATTCTGAACATTTTCTGTGATGGCTTTTTCCATTGTGTATTCACATCCATAGATTAGCAGATCATCCATAATAGTTTCTACTACAGGAAGATCACTGAGTATCTTGTGCTGTCATGTTAGTCCTCTTCCAGGGCAGTAGAAGTACCAAACAATATGCTTCACTATCTATATCTCCCAAACTGTGTCCAGAAAATAGTTAGAAAACTGGTGATTTCATCCAGCTTCATAGAAAAGAATGTAGTGAAGAGTTTATTCTTTATAAAGTGTGGCTACTTTTCTTCAAAGAATAGCAGGGATAGTGAGGTCCCTTCAAATTTTTGTGAAGACCCTGTGGATCTTTGGATCAAAGCATGCTCTCAGCTCTTTCACTGCCACCATGCTGCCAGTCCAGTCTGCAGGATTTGCTACATCTTGATTTCTCCCTTCTTTTCCAGTTCTTCTATCTTTTCTATCAGACTTGATTTGAGGGCAGCTGGAACTCTCCCTGGCTGATGCTGGATTGGTCTCACGCAGTCACCTATTTTGAGATAATAATCACCAGGGAGACATCCAAGATTTGTAGAAGTATCTTTGTAATCTTTCAGGATCTGTCATTGCTTAGTGATCTGCAAAGCTCTGTGAATCTCCAGTTACCAGTTCTCTTTAAATTTGCTTCAGCAGATAAGTGGATTTTGCTTAATAAAAAACAAAAGAACAGCAGATAAAAACAAAGTTGCTGGAAAAGCTCGGCAGGTCTGGCAGCATCTGTGAAGGATAAAACAGATTTAACGTTTCGGGTCAGGTGACCCTTCCTTAGAATTTCCAGAGTTCTGAGGAAGCGTCACCGGACGCGAAACATTAACTCTGTTTTTTCCTTCACAGATGCTGCCAGACCTGCCGAGCTTTTCCAGCAACTTTGGATTTTGCTTAATATCTATTATCTACAACTCCAGATTTTGCATTGGGCTCTCAGCTTTATTTGTCCTCTTGGGATGAGTATTGCTCCATCATATAGCCTCAATCTTATCTTTGAGCGATTTTACACACATCTGTGAAGTTCATAATGCTGCATGGAGGTCTAGTGTCTTCTGGACACCATGCTAACTCGATAAAAACCGAAAGAACAACATTGTTCCTGATGCTGTAAATCAGGAACCAAAACAAAGTTGCTGGAAAAGCTCAGCACATTCTGAGGAAGGGTCACCAGAACCGAAACGTTAACTCTGTTTTTTCCTTCACAGATTCTGCCAGACCTGCTGAGCTTTTCCAGCAACTTTATTTTTGAGGCTAGCTCAATGCTCTTCTTCTGCAGTCACCAATCTAACAGTCACAAACCATTTATTAACTCCAGCCCTGATGATGCCAACCAGCTGCATTGTGAAGAGTAGTTCAGCAGAATTATTAGCTGGAATCTCTCCAGCAACCACCTTATTTCCCTTCCTTCCAGCTAAGCACTTGTGGGCAAAGTGGTTCAGTGGTTCAGCTTTTTTGCAGTTAGAGCTCTGTATTCCTCATACTGGATATGTTTTGCTTTATTTGGGTGATGTCTTCCACATATTTACATCTTGTCCTCTAGCCTGAGTCTTTCTGCTAGCTTTTCTGCAAATATTTCTTCCTTTCTTTCCAATGTGTCATTCTCCTTTGGCTTGGAATGACTCTCAGCAAATTACAAAACATCACCTGTTCTCTCATAATGTGCTTTGGTTGATGACTGACACTCTCTGATATTCTGCACATAGCTTTCTTGCTCATAATTTTCTGCTCTCTTAGCAGGATCTCTCACCTCTAGGATGATACTATTTCTGATGAGATAGTCTTTCACTTGTCTATACTCACAGGATTGAGCTAGCTGTTATCATGCAGTCACATACTGATCAATAGTCTCCCTCTCCTCCTGAGGTCTGATGATCAAAAAATACTATTCATAAATAACCTTGGTATGGGGTTCAAAGAGCATCTTCAATGCCAATAAAATCTCTCCTGTCTGGCTTTTCTATTCTTCAGTGAGATGTAGACTTTAATACAGTTTGTAGCACTCTTTTCCTAGTGCTGATAGCAGAGTTGCAATTCTTATCTACTCGGTTTGTTTAACTAAATTTAGAGCTATTTTGTAGTTTTGTCATTGAGAGTGGAAAAAGTTCCATTTCTGTCTCATATCTCTTTTCATTTCCACAGCAGCAGGAAATGGAAAGTTTTCAGCCATTTTCTGTCACACTGTAATTCAAAGATACTGATTTTTAAAAAACTTCTTCCTTGTTGTTTCTTTCAATACCCGTCTGTTCTACAGCTCCGTAAATCCATATATTTTCAGCTGCACTATGCTCACACTATATTTCAAGTGATGTTTGTTTAATGGTTGGCTCATACTGCACTAAGATACTTAACAACACAGATAAAGATTATGTGAATATGACAAGCCAGCCAGTGCACTAAGAGTACAGTTGCACTTCTCTAAACATTATCTTGCTCAAAGCATAGAAAATAGTAACATGCCTCACACAAAAATTAATCTGAACTCTATGCTCCAATTTTAACTTTGGGTCAGAAATCACATGACACCAGGTCCAACAGGTTTATTTGAAAACACAAGCTTTCGGAGCCTCACACCTTCTTCACCTTAAACCCGCCAATAAGGGGTGTGCATTACAGTGGTATGGCGAACTGACCTCTACATCACTAATACCAGATGCCCACTCTCTGACACCTCCTCCCACCGTCCCATCAATCATGGCCCCACCTCCGATCACCAAGCCATCATATCCAAGACCATCAACAACCTCATCACTTTGGAAGATCTCCCATTCACAGCTTCTAATCTGATAGATCCCCAGCCCTGCACCGCCCATTGCTATCTCCTTCCCAAAATCAATAAACCCAACTGCCCGGGTCAACCCATTGTCTCTTCCATGCTCCTGCCCCACTGAGCTCATCTCCTCCTACCTTGACTCTGTTCTTTCCCCTTTGGTCCAGGAGCTCCCTGCCTACATTTATGACACAACCCATGCCCTCCACCTTTTCCAAAACTTTCAATTCCCTGGCCCCAATACCTCAATTTCACTACGGACATACAGTCCCTTCACACCTGCATCCCATCCCCTAAAAGCCCTGTGATTCTTCCTTTCTTATAGGCCCACCCAGTCCCCATCCACTGACACTCTCAGTTGCTTGGCAGAACTGGTCCTCGCCCTTGACATTTTTTCCACTGATTCCACTTCCTACAAACCAAAGGGGTGGCCATGGGCACCCGCATGGGGCTGAGCTATGTGTGCTTCTTTATAAGATTTGTGGACCAGTCCCTCTTCCCCAACTACACCAGCACTAAGCCTCACCTCTTTCTCTGCTATTTTGATGACTGCATTGGAGCTCAAGCAGTTCATCAACTTCACCAACACCTCCCACCGCACCCTCAAATTCACCTGGACTATTTCTGACACCTCCCTCTCCCTCCTGGATCTTTCCGTCTCCATCTCCAGGAACTGACTCACCACTGACATCCTTTTCAAAGCCACTGACTCCCACAGCTATCTCAACTACACCTCCTCTCACCCACCTTCCTGCAAAAATGCTATCCTATATTCTCAATTCCTCTGGCTCTGCCGTATCTGCTCCCAGGATGGAGGCGTTTTACTCCAGGACATCCCAGATATCCTCTTACTTTAGGGATCGGAATTTCCCCTCCTCTGTAATTAAGGATGCCCTCAACCACATCTCCTCCATTTCCCACGCTTGTGCCCTCAAACTGCCCCAATAATAATAAGGATTGAGTCCCCTTAGTCCTCACGTATACCCCCCCAACCTCTGAATCCAACACATTATCCTCCAACATCTCTCCCACCTACAATCAGATCCCACCACCAAAAAGATATTTCCCTCCCCACCCTATCCATTTTCCACAGGGACCGTTTATTCCGCATCTCCCTCGTCAGCTCCACACTCCCCACCAACCCCCGTATCACCCCCAGTACCTTTCCCTGCAACTGCAAGAGGTGCAACCCATGCCCTCCACCTACACCTCCCCTCTCACCTCCGTCCAAGGCCCCCAACAATTCTTCCAGATCCGGCAGAGGTTCACCTGCATTTTATCCAACCTGACCTATTGCATCTGTTGCTCCCGATGTGGTCTCCTCTATATCGAGGAGGCCAAACGCAGACTCTGGGACCAGCTTGCAGGGCATCTCCGCTCTGCACGTGCCAACCAATCTGACCTTCCGGTTGTCATCCATTTTAATTCCCCCTCCCACTCCCCTGATGACATGTTCATCATTGGCCTCCTCCACTGTCAGAGTGAGGCCAAACGTAAACTGGAGGAACAACACCTGATATTTCATTTTGGGAGCTTACAGCCCAATGGCCTCAATATTGACCTCACCAGCTTCAACATCCCTCCACCTCCAATCTTAACCCATGTCCAGCTCTCCCCCTCCTCCTCGCCTCCCTGACCTGACCTAACCTGCCCATTTTCCTACTCACCTATCCGCTCCACCCTTCCCATGACCAATCACAATAACCTCCTACCTGCATCCACTTACCACTGTCCCACCTACCCTTCATCCAGCCCCACACTCCTCCCTCTACTTACTTCTGGGACTCCATCCCCCTCCCGAGTCACAAAATGTTGACTTTCCTGCTCCTTGGATGCTGTCTGACCTGCTGTGCTTTTTCAGCTTCACACCTATTGACTCTGGCTTCCTGCATCTGCAGTCTCCTTGTTATAATGTTCATGGCATGTGTGGGTAACTGCCACACTTGTTTTTTTATTGCTAAAATATATTTTATTCCTTAAAATACCTTTATGTACAAACACATATGCTAGAGCAGGTTCTGTACAGTCTTTGCATATTAAGAAAAACAAACTTTGGGTCTAACATTCCCTGCGGTTGCAAAGGCCAAAGGCATTTCTTACTTATACAGGACATTATTTACACATATTTACATTTGAGGCAACACGAGGGTCTAACAACAGAACGGACCCCCATTGTACTTTGACAGAAAGACCACAGATGGTGGTCTTTCCCCACTGCCACAATGTTGACACTTTAACCCCTTGCAACTCTGGTCTTGTTGGAAGTAGGTGAGCAAAATCTGAGCTTAGGATCTACTTCACTACTTTACATGCGGGGTTTTACTGCCGACCCTCCCTGGTATATCCTGCCTCTCCAGCTTTGACAGCTTCAGGCAGATTGCAGAATAAAGATAAAAGTTGTTTGAAATTAACCAATCCAAGTGCTTTGAAGTCGAAGTGATGAACAAAAGAAACCTCATGTGCATCAGGCTGTCAATAATCCTCAGGATGTCATAGAAGATGCCTGAGCTTCCCAGACACTGTTTTCAAGTTGCAGGAGTCTGCCCCATTTCAATTCCTGTATAAACAGTTTATCAGAAATCTATACAAGCAAACCCTATCAAAAGATAAGCTAGATAGCTGCCTACCTAATTCATGCTGGATCAAACCAATTGGGAATTGCTTTTGAAATGAACAAGTACTATAAACAATCGTGCAATTTGTGCAATTATGGAGTTTATGTATTAATATTCCCCAGCATGAGATGTATGTTCATTTCCCTGAGCTATTGGACATTGAATGGAACCTTGGTGTGATCTGCATGTACTTCAGGCAAAACCAAACTTTTCACTGTACCCAGGTACATGTGATAATAATAAATCAAATCAAATCAAATGAACAAAACAAGGAATCTTTCATGAATAGGAACTTATTTTTGTAATAGGGCAAGGCAACTCAAATAGGTTAAAGGGGGTAAGCTAACCAACTGGACTTCTGGGTGTGGGCCAGTGAAACAGACTTTACCAAACCGCTCAGAGATAGTAGGAACTGCCAATGCTGGAGTCTGAGACAACAAGGTGTAGAGCTGGATGAACACAGCAGGCCAGGCAGCATCAGAGGAGCAGGAAAGCTGGTTTTTTGGGTCTGGACCCTTCTTCAGAAATGGGGGAGGTGGGAGGGAGCTCTGAAATATTTCTGACGAAGGGTCCCGACCCGAAACATCAGCTTTCCTGTTCCTCTGATGCTGCCTGGCCTGCTGTGTTCATCCAGCTCTACACCTTGTTGTCTTTACCAAACCTCTGTTGTGTCATTTGCAGCTAGGTTTTGCTTGATCTCCACTGAGTTAAAGTGCTCACAGGTTCTCCCAGTTCTGAGGGAATTTGGCTCTTTTGGAGCATTGTGGTTGGTCAATTTTCTGTCATCCCCATTTTCATGAACCAAAGGGACCAATTTTTTTTTAAATCAGGCGACTAAAAATACAACTTGGAAGAAATTAAACACGAGCAAAATCTTTCAGAACAAAGATATAAAATATTGATTAGAGACAAAATCAAAACCGAAAGAATTGCGAATGTTGCAAATCAGGAACAAAGACCAAAATTGCTGGAAAAAGCTCAGCAGGTCTGGCAGCACCTGTGCAGAAAAATCAGAATTAACCTTTCGGGTCCGGTGACCCTTCCTCAGAACAATATCAAACCTGCAGAGGTGAGATGAGGTGCTGTTACAACTCAAAATTGAGCATTTAAAAAAGGAACAGCGAAAGAGAGCGGAGTAGCTGTAGAGGGGCTTTGGGAAGCGAGTGATATCATTGTTAAGTACTGAATGGGGAGAATGCAATGTGCATCCAGCAAGTAGCGTGGCTGTCAGATAAACAATGGTAGACACACAGACAGCAGCAACACTAGGGGCTGACAAACAGATGGCGAACATGGTAAGGCTGAAGCAGATAAAGAGGCGGGGACACAGATCATGAGGCAGACACAAGCCAAGATAAAAGGCAGGATGGAAGAGACGGTGTTGTGTGGCATTGTCTAGCTGTAGAAAGGGTGCGAGCGGAGATATTAGCCAGGAGCTGGTGTGCTCCAGTGTCCTGAAGACCGGTCTGCTCGCTGATTCCTGACCCTGGCCAGATGTTATGATGGCTGAAAGGCAGGTTTTGTTTTCTTGCGACCGTGTTTGAACGTTAGATTTCGGGGCGTTCACGGAAGGTATTCTGACTTCACATGAAGGTATTCTGACCTCACAGTGAACTGAGGGCAAGTGCAGCAGGATTAAGGGAGCAGGACACAGAACGAGATACCTGGGGGTCATCTGTAACTCCCCAGGGTGTTATTTGACAAGACAGGAGTATTTTCCCCGCTGCCAATGCGCGCTTTCTGAATACAAGCTGGGAACACGTTTGAATTTCCCTGACTCTGACCCTACAAACGTTGGCAGCTGTCTGTGGGGGGAATCTCCCAGAGGACAGTCAGCCTGATGCCTGTGCAAAGAGCCTACTAATCCTCCAACCGAGTGATCACCTGTCACCCGGAAAGGCTGCCGTCAGCAGATGGAGGGGGCGATAAGGAAAAGATGAAGAAAGAGAAGTGCGCGGAAGACAAAATGATAACCAGGGAGAGACACTGTCCCGAGGAGCAGGACTGGAAAGATGCTCCCGGCAACAAATTCTCTCGCACTGTGAAGAAACACCAGCATAAACACAACCTGAGGCACAGATATGAGATCCTGCAGACACTGGGCAAGGGAGCCTATGGCAAAGTCCAGAAAGCACAGGAGACAGCGACCGGCAGGACGGTAAGTGCTAACTTCACTAAATTAACCTTTAGGTATTCTGTGGAAGCAACATTTCTTAAACTACACTGCTTTCCCGCTTTATTGGAAGGATCAGAGAGGAATACTGGAGTTTTGTGGAGTTGGATTTCCATTAATTGTTTGAAGATCTGTGTGTGGCTTTAAGAGTTAGAGCAAGAGCAAGTCCCCAAAACAAACCTCACAGTCCAATGGGATTACTGACAGCACACACTTTATAGGGAGGGACAGTGGGAACAATGAGGTAACAGGAATGCATGTTTCCAAATATGTATGCAAATATGTGTAATCTGTTTCCAAAAGTTTCCATGCAGTTTAAGTGAACTGGGGGTAGTATAGCCGGATTCGAACCAGGTATTTGGGTGTAAATGGTATTCCCAGGATGTTAAGATAACAAGGTGTAGAGCTGGATGAACACAGCAGGCCAAGCAGCATCATAGGAGCTATTCACATGGGTTTTCTGATTACACCTCTGTGGAGGCAGGGCACTGTAGAATGCTACATCACTATTATCATTTCTATCCTTACAGCCAAAAGTTAAGGTTAATGTCCCAAAGTGAACTTGGCCCCCCTCCACTTTCTGAATCTCTGTTTGCATTTATAATCTTGTCAATTCTACCACCTCCCCACTCTTGCAGTTTGCTGGAGTACTGTACCGGGTGTTTTTGATACTTTATGCATGAGTGCATTTGGAAGCGTTAGCCTCATCGTTGCAGAGCCGTTGGGCCAAATGGTACTCAGTATAACGTAGAAAAATAAAGAAATAAAGTTAAAAATTCAACAGTCTTTCTGAAGTGCTGAGCCATGCTGGGTTCGCACTCCCTACAAGGGCTCAATCTCCTCTGGTCTGGCCTGTTCGCCATGAGACCTCGGGCTGCCTGCTCTTGCCACAGCCGCAGATGTAGTCAAATAGATTTAGTCAAATATTATCTACATCCTGAAAATAAATGTGAAAAATACCTAGATTTGCATTTATAATCTCAGTAACATTTTATGTGCAAGGAGTGGGTGCCTGCCTCCCACCCCCTTCAGCAGACACTTTGAGAGTGGTGAAAGTACCCTCTGAGAGGTGGTTCCAGTGTCGTGGCAGTGGGACTGGGCATGATCACGGTGACTGAGGAATTGCAGAGAGTCCTGCAGCCTCCTAGCTTAATACTTTCTGTTTGTGGGTGAAGAATAAAAATTATTGCATTTAACATAGGCCCATATACATGCCCAAATATTAACACCTGTTTTACACCCAATGAATGCACACAACAGGTTCTACCTCTTCATTACTGCACTGGGGATTATTACTGAGACCAAACTTCACCCACACCATGTGAGTTATGGCCAGCAGCTATGGAATTCAAATCAGTTTTGCTCACACTTCTCTAGCATTTGCAAAGTCCAGCTGCCACCTCCGCTGAATGCAACTCATTCAGCACAACTTGGTTGCATTTCATTTTATCTAAATTAAGGTGGTTTACAGGGTTTATAACAGCTCTGGCTTAGAGAGCTCACGAGGAATGTGCCAGTGTGGTGATAGGTGGTGAAAAGCAAACAAACTTTAACCTGAGCATGAGTGAAAGAGAAGCCTCATTTGTTTTTTCTGCCACTCTTTTTAAGTACATTGATGCCCGGTGTTGGAACTATCAACTATTGAAGTACCAGAAACCAATTCTATATCCAGGTACAATCATACATTAATCTGTGTCAGCACTGTACAATTTCCAGATAAAATATCACAAAGTTATGTGGGTGTTCAATAATTATTCAAAGACTCCGATATCAATTATCATAATTAGAATACATTTCAATCAATAGTTGCAGATCAATTAGTTGAAAATCAATATAGTTTGCACAAACTACTAAAAAGATTATAAATGGAAAGGTACATGGACAATTTTTGTTTCAGAGATGAGCTTGATTTGAATCAACTTATGATCAGTTTGCTTTCAGTCTCAATGATTTAAGACATTACAACACATCTAATTACTACTCACGGGGTTGACACTGACTACATTCCAGAGCTGGTTGATACTCCAATTAGCACCAACGATCTTAGCATTTCCTCTTGCTTTGCCCATTCTACTAGATACTTTTCACATTTATTTTCAGGATGTAGGGAATATTTGACTAAAATATAGGGAATATTTGACTAAATCTATTTGACTACATCTGCGGCTGTGGCAAGAACAGGCAGCCCAAGATCTCACGGCGAACAGGCCAGACCAGAGGAGTTTGAGCCCTTGTAGGGAGTGCGAACCCAGCATGGCTCAGCACTTCAGAAAGGCTGTTGGGTTTTTAACTTTACTTCTTTATTTTTCTACTTTATACTAGAAGGACTGTAATGTTTAACTTTTAACTTTGTTTATTTATTTTTATACTTTTTACCTGTGATTTTGTACCTAGGTACCTTTGTATCTAAGCTGGAGCCAGGAATGGTGACTTTGTACAATTTTTGCTGTAATCATGTACTTTTGTACTTGAGTACATGTGACAATAAAATCTAAATCTAATTCTAAACCCTGCTTTATCTGAAAAGGCAGTAGTGAAGCCTTTCTTTGAGCTGCAACTTTTTTTTGTTGATAGTGGATTCCCCCAAAGTCAAATTACAAGATTTTGGATCCACCAATGATGAATGAATGGTTGTATATGTTTAAGTAAGAATGAGGAGCAGTGGTATGGAAGTGACTTTAAAGATTTTGTTGGGCCCAAGACTAATGCTTCAGAACTTGTCACACCTCCAGCGACACTATTCCAATACAGCTACAACATTGGCATTTACCCAGGAATGTGCAAAATTGTCTAGGTATATCCTTTCCACAAAAGTAAAGTAGGGAAAATCCAAGCTGGTCAAGTACCACCCCAACAGTCTACTCTAAATCATCAACAAAGTGATGGAAATAGCCATTGACGGTGCTTTAAAGTAGTACTTCCTCAGCAACGACTTGCTCACTGATGCTCAGTTTTGGTACTGCCAGGTCCTGACCTCAATACAGCGTTGCTTCAAACATGGATGAAAAATTTGAACACAAGCGGTGAGATGAGGGTGATTATTCTTGACATCAAAGGAATGTTTGAGTGTGGCACCAACGAGTCCTAGCAAAACTGCAGTCAATGAGAATCAGGGAGAAAACCCATTGCTGGTTGGAGTCATACCTAGTAAAGTGTTGTAGTTGTTGGAGGTTGATCATCTCAGCTCCATGATATCTCTGCAGGAAATCCTCAGGGTAGTGTCCCAGACCCAACCATCTTCGGCTGCTTCATCAATGACCTTCCCTCCATCATAAGATTGGAAATTGGATGTTCACTAGCGATTGTGTAACAATCAAAACTCTTCAGATACTGAAACAGTTCATGTTCATACACAGTAAGAGTGAACAACATTCAGGTTTGGACTGATGAATAGCAAGTAACATTTGTACCACACAAGTGCTAGGCAATGACAATCTTCAACAAAAGAAAATCAGATATCTCCCCTTGACATGAATGGCACTACCATCACTGAATCCTTCACAATTAACATTTTTAGAGAGTTGCCATTGACCATCAACATTACTCGACCAGCCATATGTGCAGTGGCTACAACAGCAGATACGAATTTGTCTGTGATTAATTGACATGTGCTGATCCCCAAAGGCTGCTTATCACCTACAAGGCACAAGTCACAAGTGTGATGGAATATTGCCCCCTTGCTTCAATGTGTGCAGCTCCAATAGTGCTAAAGAAGCTTGACACAATCCAGCAGAAATTTCCATCTGCCACCATCTGCATTACTGTTTCCATCACTGTTGCACAATGGGAGAAGTGTGTACCATTTAAACAATGCACTGCAACAACTCATCAAGGTTCATTCAATGGCACCTTCTAAACTTGTGACTTCTACCATCTAGAAGGATAAGAGAAGCACATATATGACAACACCACCAATTGCATCTTGCACTGCAAGCTACACACCATCCTGACTTGGAACTTTTTTTATTCACTTGTGGGACGTGGCTGGGCCAGCATTTATTGCCCATTTAGTTGTCCTTGAGAAGGTTGTAATGAGCTGCCTTCTTGAACTGCTGCAGTCCAATGCTGTCAGGGAGAGAAATTCAGGATTCCAAGCATAAGTTAGGAGTTCTGAAGAAAGTTCACTGGACCTGAGATGTTAACTTCTAAGAGTGGATCAGTATTTTGGCCACTGGAGTTTAGAAGAGTGAGGGGATCTCATAAAAATACCTAAAAGGCAGGATTAGAAAGGGTAAACACAGGAAGGATGTTCCAGATGACTGGGGAGTCCAGAACCAGAAGTCACAGACTGAGAATATGGGATAACCTATTTAGGACTCAGATGAGAAGAAATTTCTTCACCTGGAGAATGATTATCCTGTGTAGTTCTCTGCCACAGAAAGTGGTTGAGGCCAAGACATTGAATTTTTTCAAGAAGGAGTTCGATATTGTTCTTAGGGCCCAGGGATCAAAGGGTATGGGGGAAAAGTGGGAACAGGGCACTGAGTTGGATGATCGGCCATGATCATATTGAATGGCAGAGCAGACTCAACATACTGAATGGCCTAATCCTGCTCCTTTTTTAATGTTTCTGTGTTAAAATGCTGTTTTTACTGATACCATTTCAAATGGAGAGGAGTACATGAACCTGAATTAACAGCGAGGCTGATTCCAGTTATTTCCCAGTTTTGGGACAGGGGTTAATTTTTAAAAAAAGACCAAAGAGCTATGGACACTGGAAATCAAAAGTAAAAACAGAAATTGCTAGAAAAAGTCAGCAGGTCTGGCAGCATCTTCTTCTGAAGAAGGGTCACTGGACTCGAAACGTTAACTCTGCTTTCTCTGCACTGATGCTGCCAGGCCTGCTGACTTTTTCCAGAAATTTCTGTCAGGTGTGAATTACTTATTTTACTAATTGGCTTCTATTAGAATTACTTGACTACCTGACCGAGACTGTTTGTTTTTAACTAAATGCATACAACAGAAGTTGTAAAACCTTAAGAAATTCACAATTAATTTAATCACATAAGCTCGTAACTACAAAAAAATCACTGCTGAGGCTACCATTTTTCTTCAAAGTATAGTTACTTAATCGGACAGTCAAAAATTTGGAATTGAAGTTACAGTATTTCTATAGATAAATGTGGTTGATATATTTATGTTGATTTGGTTGAACAAGAATAGATCATGGCTACTTCAACCTCAGTAAGCAAGGCAAGTAGATTCAACTTAATCATAAACCTCTTTGCAAAGTCATACCATACTTGCTTAGTAGCATCTCAGATTTACAGAACTTAGTTACGTTCTCAGTGCCAGACAGACTCTGTACGTTGGTGCTTTCAACCAGGACAATAACATAAGCGAATATTTCTGGCCTGTTGTCAGTCTCCATACTTCTATACAAGGTTAATTTGCACGGGAATTGCATTCCTCACATTTCCACAGACAATATTACGTTATTTTTGGAAACTGTATTCCAGTAAAATTTGCTAAAAATGTATCAGGGATGGGAATCTTTCCAGATTTGTTTTAATGATTCTGGATTGAAGCCAATATTTGCAGGCTGCCAGCCTGTCTCAGGAATGATTATCGTTTGTAATTTCAATTCTCAGAGACTGATATTTTCTCCAGCTCAGTGTTTGTCCAACACCCTCAATCTTCGTGGCTGGAATTGTTTCCAACTTCTGGCTGGTTGGTATAATTTGTAACTTAATTCCCCAGGACAGGAATCCCTAGAAAGTTTATTCTTAATGGCTAATATATCTCACTAGGCTGCTGTGAAAGCTAAGACTTCTTAACCTCATTTACTGGAGCAATGGGCTTATAGACTTTGCCACACAGCACCCTTTTACAACCAATGGCATTCCCTCCATCCAACTCCATCCTTCTGTCTCAACCTCCAGTCTCTTATCTATCCTATATGATCTCCGATTGTCTGCTCTGCAGCCTCCTCCCCTCTCTCCTCCCACCCATCGTGCATTTGATGCTCCCAAAATTGGGCTTAACTGCACTTCTCAGCCACAGTTTCCTTACAGTTTGAGACTTTGCAGCTGGTAGTATTTCCTGGCCTATCCTAGTGTTTCCTTCCAAATTTGTTCCTGGGGCTCCCATCTTTCCTGCCCTGTCCTCAAAAGTTGTAACTTTTCCTAACTCTATGTCTTGCTTGCTACTGTTTAAAATCATAAGTACGAGAAAGCTGTGATCTCTTCTACCATTTTTACCCACCTAGAGGCGGTCATTTTCCTTCTTCTCATCTCATAGCCAGTGATCAATCATGTATAACATTGTTGCTACTGAGGTACATTGGTGGGAATGTGAAACATGTACTGTTTACAGCAAAACCTCAATCATCTACTATTCCATTATTCACACTAGAATTTTTCACGACAATTTTCATGGCACTTAGGAGACGAGTAGGAGTTGAACCTCACTTTTGAATAAGCTAGCTGATATGCAGTTATGTATTTTAAATTGATTTTCATAGACTGTAGTCTGTTGATCCAATGGGATAAGTAGTTGTAATCAGTACATTCATTCTCTGGTAGAAGTTATATCAATGGCAATTTTAGACACAGCAAGAGTAAGGGTTTCAAAAGTGAGCTGTGATAGGAAAATTTTAAAATACAAAGTTAAAAGGGTAATAAAAGAAAGTTGACAATACATGAAGTATATTGGCTTGAGTGCATTTCCTTCCTATATTATCACAGAATGCTCTAAATTAGATTAATGACAATAAAAGAGAGAAAGACCTGCATTTACATGGTGTTTCTTTACAACCTTCAAATGTTTCAAAGCACTTTTGTAGTACTTATGAAGTATAGTCACTACTGTAAAGTAGGAAATATGGAGCCAATATGTGCATGGCAACTCCCATAGACTGAATATGAAACAATGACCAGACAATCTGTTTTTGTGATAGTGATTGAGGAAAAAAATATTGGCAATGACTCTGGGGAAAACTCTCCAGCTGTTTATTCAGAATAGTGCCATGCGATCATTTTTATCCACTCGAGTGGGGCCTCAGTTAATATCTCATGTGAAAGACAGAACTTCTGACAGTGCAGCACTCCCTTAGTATTGCAGTAACTTGAACTCAGAGGGTCGGAGATGAGGGTGTTGCCAACTGAAACACAGCTGACAATCAACACAGAATCTTTCCCTGCAGAATGTTGTGATCCATATCCCTAGAGCATAGAACATAGAACATTACAGCGCAGTACAGGCCCTTCGGCCCTCGATGTTGCGCCGACCTGTGAAACCAATCTGAAGCCCATCTAACCTAAACTATTCCATTATCATCCATATGTTTATCCAATGACCATTTAAATGCCCTTAAAGTGGGCGAGTCTACTATTTTTGCAGGCAGGGCATTCCACGCCCTTACTACTCTGAGTAAAGAACCTACCTCTGACATCTGTCCTATATCTATCACCCCTCAATTGAAAGCTATGTCCCCTCGTGCTAGCCATCACCATCCGAGGAAAAAGGCTCCCACTGTCCACCCTATCGAATCCTCTGATCATCTTGTATGTCTCTATCAAGTCACCTCTTAACCTTCTTCTCTCTAACGAAAACAGCCTCAAGACCCTCAGCCTTTCCTCATAAGACCTTCCTTCCATACCAGGCAACATCCTGGTAAATCTCCTCTGCACCCTTTCCAATGCTTCCACATCCTTCCTATAATGCGGTGACCAGAACTGTACGCAATACTCCAAGTGCGGCCGCACCAGAGTTTTGTACAGCTGCAACATGACCTCATGGCTCCGAAACTCAATCCCTCTACCAACAAAACCTAACATACTGTACGCCTTCTTAACAACGCTATCAACCTGGGTGGCAACTTTCAGTGATCTATGCACATTGACACTGAGATCTTTCTGCTCATCCACACTACCAAGAATCTTACCATTAGCCCAGTACTCTGTATTCCTGTTACTCCTTCCAAAGTGAATCACCTCACACTTTTCCACATTAAACTCCATTTGCCACCTCTCAGCCCAGCTCTGCAGCTTATCTATGTCCCTCTGTAACCTGCAACATCCTTCCGCACTATCCACAACTCCACCAACTTTGGTGTCATCCGCAAATTTACTAACCCATCCTTCTACGCCCTCATCCAGGTCATTTATAAAAATGACAAACAGCAGTGGCCCCAAAACAGATCCTTGAGGTACACCACTAGTAACTGAACTCCAGGACGAACATTTCCCATCAACCACCACCCTCTGTCTTCTTACAGCTAGCCAATTTCTGATCCAAACCACTAAATCACCCTCAATCCCATGCCTCCGTATTTTCTGCAATAGTCTACCATGGGGAACCTTATCAAACGCTTTACTGAAATCCATATACACCACATCAACCGCTTTACCCTCATCCACCTGTTTGGTCACCTTCTCAAAGAACTCAATAAGGTTTGTGAGGCACGACCTACCCTTCACAAAACCGTGTTGACTATCCCTAATCAAATTATTCCTTTCTAGATGATTATAAATCCTATCTCTTATAATCCTTTCCAACACTTTACCCACAACCGAAGTAAGGCTCACTGGTCTATAATTACCAGGGTTGTCTCTACTCCCCTTCTTGAACAAGGGGACAACATTTGCTAGTCTCCAGTCTTCTGGCACTATTCCTGAAGACAATGACGACATAAAGATCAAAGCCAAAGGCTCTGCTATCTCCTCTCTAGCTTCCCAGAGAATCCTAGGATAAATCCCATCCGGCCCAGGGGACTTATTTATTTTCACACCTTCCAGAATTGCTAACACCTCCTCCTTATGAACCTCAATCCTGTCTAGTCTAATAGACTGTATCTCAGTATTCTCCTCGACTACATTGTCTTTTTCCTGTGTGAATACTGACGAAAACTATTCATTTAGCACCTCTCCTATCTCTTCGGACTCCACGCACAACTTCCCACTACTGTCCTTGACCGGCCCCAATCTTACTCTAGTCATTCTTTTATTCCTGACATACCTATAGAAAGCTTTAGGGTTTTCCTTGATCCTACCTGCTAAAGATTTCTCATGTCCCCTACTGGCTCTTCTTAGCTTTCTCTTTAGGTCCTTCCTGGCTAACTTGTAACTCTCAAGCGCCCTAACTGAGCCTTCACACCTCATTTCTACATAAGCCTCCTTTTTCCTCTTGACAAGAGATTCAACTTCTTTAGTAAACCACGGTTCCCTCGCTCGACCACTTCCTCCCTGCCTGACAGGTACATACTTCTCAAGGACACGCAGTAGCTGTTCCTTGAACAAGCTCCACATTTCAATTGTGCCCAGCCCCTGCAGTTTCCTTCTCCATCCTATGCATCCTAAATCTTGCCTCATCACCTCATAATTGCCTTTCCCCCAGCTATAACTCTTGCCCTGCGGTATATACCGATCCCTTTCCATCGCTAAAGTAAACGTAACTGAATTGTGGTCACTATCACCAAAGTGCTCACCTACCTCCAAATCTAACACCTGGCCTGGTTCATTACCCAGTACCAAATCCAAGGCTATGCAAACTACAGGAATGCACTTCCATCAAGAAAATGAGCCAGGTCAACTCTCACTCCAAGCATGGCAAGCCTACATAGAGTAATAGAGTCATACAGCATGGAAACAGACCCTTCGGTTCAATCTGTCCATGCTGAACATAATTACAAACGACATTAATCTCACCTGCCTGCTCCTCGACCATACCCATCCAAATCTTTCCTATTCATGTACTTATCCAAATATCTTTTAAACGTTGTAATTGTACCCACATCTACCACTTCCTCAGGAAGTTCATTCCACATGCAAACCACCCTCTGTGTAAAAAAAAAATTGCCCCTCATGTCTTTTTTAAATCTTTGTCCTCTCACCTTAAAAATCTGCCCCCTAGTCTTGAAATCTCCAATCCCAGGGAAAAGACAACTACTATTAACTGTATCTGCCAGCACATGCCATTCTTCCCACTATCAGAAATAAGGATATACATACAATAATTGTGGACCTGAAAGCTTATTTTGTTTCAAGCAGACTCGGTAGGCTTATGAAAATTGTTTTTGTTGTGACCACAAGAATAGTGACAGGAGAAAATCATAATCAATTCAGCCATGTTATACTGCAGTTGTAGTCTTTATTATAATAATTCAGCCTTTCCTCTCAACCCTCATCCATTCCTTGCTTAATTCATCTTGTGCAAGTTTATGGGCATTGCAGAATCAAACTTCTAAGCACCCACACTTTGTAGAAATCACTGTACATGAAAAGGTAGCAAAAAAAAACTGTTACAGACAAATACTGAAATTATACAACTGTGGCTTGCTGCTAAACAAATTTAATATATTTTCTATTTAACTGCAGCAAACCTCCCTATAGAGACATTTCTTTGAGTGTGGTAAGAATGTGTTAGTTATGGAGGAAACACCTTCAGCTACTTAAACTCTGCTAAAGAATTGCGTATTTTTGGGTAATTTTGAAAATGTTTCACATACAGCTTCATGTCAAATTTATGCATAGGTATGCATTTGTTGTTTGCATAGTTCCGTGTTTGGTGACGATGTAATGAAGTGCATGAGTTTTTATGTTACTGAACTAGTAATCTGGAAATTTGGACAGATAACCCAAACAATATGAGTTAAATTACACCATATTACATTGAGAGCTTGAATTCATTATTTCTTTGAAATAACATGGTAAATGTTGTCAGTGAGTGAAAATGATCATGAAGATAGTGGATGTGATAAGAAAAAACAACTGGTTCACTAAGTTGGGAAAAAAATTGCCTGTTCTTACACTGTACAGTCAATATGTAACTTAATCCCATCCATTGCTGATTCTGGCCCTGTCAAAATGTGACTCCAATCCCACACAAATGTAGTTGCCTCTTAATTGCCAAGTTAAGTGATTTAGTAAGATGAATAGTTGTATCAACTTCCAAGCCCTTTAGCCACACAGAATGCAGCAGTCAGCAAAAAGATTTATCACCACCTTTACAACCAGGTGAGGAGGGGGAATTGGTTCCCTTCTTAAACACTCTTGGTTGGTTGCAACAATTACATTTCTATTTCATTTTTCACATGTAGTCATGATACTTTATGTAATATGAAACTAAATGGATGAAAGAGAAGAGCCTACATTATAGAGTTTTTTTTTGTAAGAACAAGAATTTAATTACCTACTGATCTCAAATAACAATATAACACAACAACAAACACATTCAGAAACACAGGTAATACGTTTAAAAAGACAAATGTGTCTAGTACAGTCAAGAATAGGCTGTGTGGTTTTTTTTTAAATAAGTCTTTAGATTCTTTGAGGTGTTCCATTTTAAATCTGAAGTTAGTTGTTTAATTGTTGACTCGTATTCTGTAGCACTGGCGTAGTTTGTAGATCTTGAGTTCTAAGTGAATGATTGTGGTCACAAGTAGCTTTTTCACCAGACACTGACTTCAAAGTTGAGAGAAACAGGGAGAGAGAGGCTTGCACTGTCCTTGCAGGTTTCTTTTCTCTATGTGATATAGAGTCATAGAGTCATACAGCACAGAAAAAGACCCTTCGAGCCAACCCATCCATGCTGACTAGACATCCTAATCTGACCTTGTTCCATTTGCCAGTATTTGGCCAATATCCCTCTAAATCCTTTCTATTCATATACCATCCACCACTTCTTCTGGCAGCTTGGTCCATACAAGAACCACCCTCTGGATGAAAATGTTACCCCTCAGGTCCTTTTTAAATCTTGCTCCTCTCACCTTAAACCTATGCCCTCTAGTTTTGGACTCCCCTACTCTAGAAAAGAGACCTTGGCTATTCACCCTATCCATGCCCCTCATGGTTTTATAAATCTCTATAAGATCACACCTCAGCCTCTGATGTTCCAGGGAGAAAAGTCCCAGCCTATTCAGTCCCTCCCTATAGCTCCAACCCTCCAGTCCTGGCAACATCCTTGTAAATCTTCTCAGCATCCTCTCAATTTTAACTACATCCTTCCTATTGAAGAGTGACCAGAATCGTATGCAGTATTCTAAAAGTGGCCTCACCAATGTCTTGTACAGCTGCAACATGATGTCCCAACTTCTATACTCAGTATCCTGACCAATGAAGGCAAGTGTGCTAAACACCTTCTTTACCACCCTGTCTACCTGCGACTCTTGTCGTTGACTCTTAACTGCACTCTGGGCAATTAGGGATGGGCAATAAATGCTGCCTAGCCAGCGACGCCCTCATCCTGTGAATGAATACAGGGGGGACTCCGCTTTCAAGGAACTATGTTCTTGCATCTCTAGATCTCTTTGTGGCAACACTCCCCAGGAAACTACCGTTAACTGTATAAGTCCTGCCCTGGTTTGTCTCACCAAAATGTATAACCTCACATTTATCTAGATTAAACTCCATCTACCACTCGTCAGTCCTTTGGCCAATCTGATTAAGGTCCTGATGTACTCTGAGATAATCTTCTTTATTATCCACTACACCACCTATTTTGGTTCCATGTGCAAACTTACTAACCATGCTTCCTGTATACACATCCAAATCATTTATATAAATGACAAAAAGCAGTGGACCCAGCGCTGAATCTTGAGGCACACTTCTGGTCACAGGCCTCCAGTCTGAACAACAACCCTCTACCATCACCCTCTGTCTCCTACCTTCAAACCAATTTTGTGTCCAATGAATACAACTGTCCCTGGATCCTATGGTAATGTTCATTTGCACTCAAAATAGCATGCTTTAATGGCAAATATAGTTTCAATTGATAAATCATATAATGATTACTGTGAAAACCTTTAAGTAAAATGAATGTTTGATGCACATTCAACAGTATACAATTTATCATAAAGTTTACAGCATTTTGCCAGAAATTAGCACCTTCTGTTCCATAATTTGATGTTATCAGTCACGGAATTACTATTAGACAGCGTTGCTTAGAACCAGTATGAACCAGTAATGACATCTGTATTGAAAACATTGAGACCAGAGGAAGTTAATCTCTCACCTTGCTGGTTTAATAATTTCCTTTTTCACCTGAGTCAGCAACATGACTATTTACACGGTATTTTCCTGGTGACTGTTTGAGATCTATCCAGAATTTAGGGTATAATATAGGAGAAATGCTCTTGGAATCAAGTTGTTAAATGTAAGTGTGAAGAATGAACCATGTCAGTAATTATTAGCTTCAGTTTTCAACAGCTGTAAGCTGAGCCTCTGGAAGATTTTTCTGGATTCCATCATTTTCTATGATTTATCTGATGCCAAAGTTCTGATATTAACACCAGGTCAAACTGGAGCCAGCATCATATTATTTGCGCAGATGTTGTTCTGATGGTAACAAAACATCTGCTCACTTCATTTCACCGTATTGTTGCCCTTGAGGGGAACTGCAGGTTTATGCCATAATGTTAGGGAAACTGGGTCCAGTGGGACTTAGACAAAGAGGAGAAAATTTTACAAAAAAACAATGTGTAAGCATCTGAATTAGCAGCATAATCAATCGAGGTTTTACATTTTAAAGGTAATGTAGACTTTTCTTGATCAATGAAAAGATATAATGGAAAACTAAGACCAGAAATTAGAATTTTGACCTTGTTTGTAATGTGACATTAAACAGTTTGAGAGATTGATACCATGTTGTAGAAAAATTGTTACACTCACTAACCATTAGTGACATAACTCCACAAAGGCTGGTATCCTGTCACCACGTAACCCTTTATTTGCATGTGCATAGTACAAGACACTGACTCAGCTAGCTCAGAGCCAGCTCTGAGAGGGAACAGAACCCCTGACACTCCTCTTTATATCTGTCATCCAGGGCTCCCTGATTGGACCAGGTTAACAACCCCAATCAGGGAACTCATATTCTATAAGGTCTACCTGGCTGATCACATTCCAATCACTACAACAAGGAGTGGGGGCTGATTTATGGTTTGTATTACTTCAAGAAAAGTATAAACTAGGTAAGGGGAAGTTAAGAATCTGAAACAGGAGATCAATCTGTCTATTAAGACCACAACGATTCTAATGGAATTTGAGCAGAAGAGGAAGAGCAATCAACCCATTCTTAAAGATGTGCCTGAAATTGAAAGCTTCTAAGGAAGCCTTTAGTTTTACATTGTTTCTGGTCTAAACCCATGTTGATTCATTTACTGGGCCTTGCAAAACTAAATAGCAAAAATTGGCAAGAATGGTGGAATCCATAAGGCAAATGCTTTTGAAGCACAGCTTGTGAGCCTGTAGGAGCATGAGTGTTTCATCCATGCCTAACGAGCTTATGAGAAATGTTCTACTCAGCTTTATAATTTCCCCAAAATTTCATTTTTGTTATCACCAAACCTCAACATTACAGTCCACAATCTTTCCCAATCTCTGGCTATCCACCAAGTGATATCCCTCTGACTCCTTTGGCCATATTCAACTCACATCACTGGTGATCTCTACCCACAAACACAAAAGTTACTTAAATAAAACAAAGAACTGTGAATGCTGGAGGTCCGAAGCAAAGCAAGAAAAAGATGGAGAAAGTCAGCAGGTCTGGCAGCATCTATGAAGGGGAAAACAGAGGTAACGTTTCGGGTCCGGTGACCCTGCCTCAGAACTGGCCAGTTCTGAGGAAGCGTCACCGGACCCGAAACGTTAACTCTGCTTTCTCCTTCACAGATGCTGCCAGACCTGCTGAGCTTTTCCAGCAACTTTGTTTTTGTTCCTGATTTACAGCATCTGCAGTTCTTTTGGTTTTTATTAAGAGAAAAACAGAGTTTTTCTTTCAAGTCTAGCAACCCTTCATAAAGACTGAACTTAAAATGTTAACTCTGATTTTTTTTTCCCAAGGATACTGCTAGACGTGCTGAGTTTCTCCATCGCTTTCTGTCTTTGTTTCACGAAAGTTACTTAATCATGGCTGCAGAGAAACTCCACAACGTTCAGAAAATCCTACCCTTTGGATTTCCTGACCATAATTTCTTCTATGCTATTCCAAAATGTTGTCCCCCATATTAGGACAGTCATTTCATTACACATGGAGCACAGTGAAAATTTCTCCTTTTGCACATGAACAGAGAGTAGTCAGTGCATCCCAGATATTAATCAGTTTAGGTTTGTAAGTTCTGCAAGTTCACCTTGAATACTGAATGTATGTTTATTACAAGGTCATTATGATACAAACCAGCCAACCTACCACGGCCATTGCATGGTTACCTACCAACCTGATAACCAGAATTTAAAAGAAACAGCATGAGCATTTGCAGTCAGTCCTGTTTATCAATAGCCAATAATGATGAAGGTGACACAATGAAAATGGCAATATATATGGTCCAAAGGATAAAATGCAGTTTCTAAAGATTAAAATTGGAAGCATTTTATTATTAAAAGGGAAATACAATTCTTTGTCAGAAAACGTGAATCGAGATTTTCACTGGTTTCAAACCTAGGATCAAAAATTCCTATTCCTAATACTGATGACAATTACTACATTAAATTTTTTTTTAATATAAGTGAATGCTCTTACTGCCTAACAAACTGTTATTGCAAAATGATGACGTGTTGAAATCACAGCAACTGGAAGTAGGATACTGCTGTACAAGATATTCTAAACTATTCTCCTCAGAATAAGTTCCAATGATTCTTGTGTTAATTTCTGTCTCCAGTCATTGTTGATGTGCAGAGAAAAACTATCTGCGTAAGCACATGAGAATGAAAGGATTTAGTAGTACAGACCTCCCCCTAGTACTCACCCTCAATCTGTCTACTGTCATTAATCTTCCACCAGTTTGAGGCACGTGGCTCAACTCAGGAATTAGAACAAGAACATTGGCTGCATTGAAGTGAAAAGAAATTCTGAAAATAGTTAATCTGTGGCTTGCGTGTTCTGAGGGTGGTATGGAGAAATGTGCAAAGGACGAGGAACTTCGATAAAGAAACTGATTAAATTATCTAAACAAGATGTCAAACAGAACATTTCCATTGGAATAAACACACAAAGCCTTTCATGCTTCACACGTTCTACAAAATCAAATGATGTCAAATTAAATTATCCTACAGATCCCTTAGAAACACAGTAATGCTATGCATATGACTCTGGGCAAAACTATAAGGTCAGAAAAGAATATGTAGTACACAGTCAGAATAGGCCATATGTTTTGAATACAAGAAAATCTAAATGTCCAGGAGCAGAAATTTTGTAACGACAATAGCTAAGTTGTGTATTCTGAGTTTGGTGTTTTGGTAATGTATGGAAAAGACTGTTATTTTGCTTGGTCATAAACATGACTACAAATAAGATAAGCCATCTAGTATAATATTCTGTAGAATACAATGACCTCTCTACCACAGATTCTGAATGCCTTCCAACACCAAATCACATCATGGTCTCTCCCATACCTCTTTGACTTCTTACTCTCACTCAAACACCTGAGCATGTTTCACGTCTTGAATTACCTTTAAAATTCAACTACTTTCTCCAAATTATCATCTCAAAAGTTTTTTTTTTCTATTCTTCCTTCCCTGAGCCTCTACTCAGCAACTCCTCATTGCAGTATTTTCAATCTTCATTTCAAATCCCCTTACAATCTGTCCAATAATTTCACTGCTGTGCTGGCCCCTTTGAATTACCCTTTCCTTATATTCATCCACTTGTCCTCCTTTCCCTGTGGCCTCTCTACAACCATGGTCCCATTAATGACATTACTGTCACCTCTGTGAGAAACATCCACCTGCACTTCTATGACAACAAGGTGTAGAGCTGGATGAACACAGCAGGCCAAGCAGCATCAGAGGAGCAGGAAGGCTGACGTTTCGGGCCTAGACCCTTCTTCAGATCATTTGCTGCTGAAACCCTCATCCACACTCTTGATGAGCCATAGCCACTTGTAGTAATGCAGTAATAGTTGATTTCGATGGTGAAAGTATATAAAAATATCACCTCCAGGTGTAAACATTCATTACAAGAAATAATACACTTCAAAAGTCCATCCACGAATGTAAAACACTTAGTGATGCCCTGAGATCATGTAAGGAATTAGATAATTGCAAGTTTTTTTATTCCAGTGTTCTCTAGGATGGTTCCATCCTTTACTCTCTACACCCATTCAAGACCTTCATTGTTCATATCCTGTCCTATCCCATCCCAGATCTGAGTTATTCATCCCTGTGCTCATTTACCTAAACTGGCTCCTGGTTTTCAACATTCCAAGTAAAATTTACATCATCTCTGGAAAGAAATCAGAGTTAACGTTTCGGGTCGAGTGGCCCTTCCTCAGAACAGGCGATGGGATTGGTCAATTTAATGGAAAAGAATATCAAATGTAATGTAAGATAAACAGGTGAATTGATAGCAGCCCACTACTTCACTCAAACCTACTGAGCCTTTCCAGCAATTTCTGTTTTTGTTTCTGATTTACAGCATCCACAGTTCTTTTGGTTTTTAAAATTTACATCATTCTGTTTGGGTCCCTGTATAGCTTCTCCCCTCTTTAGCTCCTTGAAAGCATCATAATTGAATCACAGACAAAAGCGATCTAAATGAAATACACAGCAACTTAATGTACAGTAAAATACAAAGGATTGTGTTTTCATTTTAAGCAGACTGGTGATAGGATTTGTCAACTTAATGGAAAAGGAATTTGAGTATCATGTAAAGTAGACAGGTAATTTGATATTAGCCCACTACTTCACTACCAGCTGCAGCTAATTTCATCTTCTTTTTGTGCAAAGCATGTGAAACTTCAATTTGTTTATTTTAAATCAGGTCATATCTCATTAAAATAGCAAATCCAGAAATTTCAAAAGAACATGTTGAGTACTTGTGCGTTCGTAACATTATTAATACATTAGTAATTTTTGTCTTGCATTTAAAGTATGCATTTCATCATATATATGGAGTTGACTGAAAACAAGGTAAAAAGTAAGAGAGGTGTGACAAAGGCAGCAAAGGAACTGAGAATTGAAAGGAAACCCATGAAAGACCCAAGTGAGCAGAGGCAATGAGGAACGGCAAGTTGTATTTTCAAGGAAAGGTTCAATAGGAAAGGCAGAAGATGAGGAAATAAGATTAGAAATGCCAAGAACTGAGCCACTCTTTACATTTGTAAGGGAAATTATCTTTTGTAGATTTATTTGCAGACAATTCAAGTTGATGGGGGAAAATTGCTTTGCAAGAGGAATCTAAGGTGCCAAGCATTAGATTAAATAAACCTTCAAAAACAGTGCAGCAGAGTGGCCCTAAAGAGCAAAAGATTATAAAGATAAGTGTCTGACAGTACTGCTTACACAGTAATTGTAGAGACATCATTAAGTGATTGCCGGGTGGATGAAGTCAAAAGAGAGTCTAATATTTACAGTTACTTTTCACCATTTGTCAAAATTTATTTGAGATTTTCTGAATATTGATGCTGAACATACGCTGTTCACAACCTCTAACGCACTTACAACCACAAAATGTCAAGAACTGAGTTGCAGCAATGGCATCTGCAAACATTCCTGAGGTGAGGTATTCTTTAAATAATCCTTGTACATTTCTGGAATTGTAGAGTTGCATGCTTTGCCCTTTTGCTCAGTAGATAACTCCGAATAAAAATAAACTGGAATGGTTTAACACCACCCACTGTCTGATAAAAGTTATCAGAAATCTGTGAAGTCCTACTGAAAACAATGTTATCTTGCTTGAGACTATGAATTGTGCCTGACAGTGATAACAGTGCGAGTCCTTTTTATCTCCGTCCGTGAAACCTGATTGGACCAAAGAAAAAATTCAAAATGAGAACACTAAATCAGAATTTGGAATACATCAGTTCTTTCAAACAAATAAAGAGGAGTCAGGTGAACAGCATAACAGCATCTCAAAGAGAACCAGCACTCCATGTTCTTTGGCAAAAGAAAGCTACTGTACAACAGAGATAGTAGGAACTGCAGATGCTGGAGAATCCGAGACAACAAGGTGCAGGGCTAGATGAACACAGCAGGCCAAGCAGCATCATAGGAGCAGAAAGGCTGACGTTTCGGGCCTAGACCCTTCATCAGAAAAGGACAACAGTTTTTATTTTGTTCATGGGTACAAATGAATCCTAGCCCCAAAGGTTACATGAGTGTATAAGTGTCTACATAGTTTACCAGTGAAAACACAATGTCTCAGAAACATGCTACTTGTGCACTTTGGAATCAAATAGTCCTTTGCTCTCAGTTGAGATTCTTCCTCACTGGTTAACATTGGTCAACACTATTGCCCTAGCTTTTCAATCTGCTCTTTCTGCTCAATGAAACAATGTGTTCACAAAATAGCTTTTAATTCGGTGCTTCATAAACTTTTTCCTACAATAACCCCTATTCAAGGCTTGAAAATTGTTGCGACTCCTCAATGGGAACTGGGAAGTGACCAGGGCCTGAGAGACAATCAATGCTTGTGTGTTACAGTGGAAACATAGATCTTAGAACTCAATCAGAGCTCCACTATGGCCAATACTGCCCCGGGAGCCTACAAACTCAACACTTTAGCTGATGATCCCACCCAGGGTCCTGACTCTAATTTTGGAAAGCTCTACTCTAATAGGTGTAGAGGCCAAAACAAGTGCAATTCTAGTATACATGGACTTTAATAAGGCCTTCAACAAGGTTCCGCATGGTAGACTGGTTAGTAAGATTAGATTACAAGGGATCCAGGGAAAGCTAGCCAATTGGATACAAAATTGGCTTGACAGTAGGAGACAGAGGGTAGAGGGCTGGTGTTCAGACTGGAGGCCTGTGACCAGTCTGTGTGCCGCAAGGATCGGTGCTGGATCCACCTTTGTTTGTCATTTATATAAACGATGTAGATGAGAATGTAAGAGGCATGGTAAATTAGTTTACAGATGACACCGAAATTGACGGTATAGTGGACCGTGAAGAAGGTTATCTAAGAGTACAACAAGATCTTGATCAGCTGGGCTAATGGGCTGAGGAGCAGCAGATGGAGGTTTAATTTAGATAAATGTAAGGTGTTGCATTTTGGTAAGACAAATCAGGATAGGACTCACACAGTAAATAGTAAGGCTTTGGCGAGTGTTGTTGAACACAGAGACTTAGAGGTGCAGGTACATAGTTCCTTGAAAATGACATCATGGGTAGACAGGGTGGTGAAGAAGACGTTTGGCACACTCGCTTTCATTGTTCACAGCATTGAGTGTCGGAGTTGGGACGTCATGTTGCAGATGTACAAGACATTGGGGAGGCTACTTTTGGAGTACTGCATACAATTCTGGTCACCCTGCTAGAGGAAGGATGTTATTAAACTGGAGAGGGTTCAGGACAACATGGTGGCTCAGTGGTTACAACACCAGGGACCCAGGTTCGAATCCACCTTTGGGTGACTGTGTGGAATTAGCCAAGATATTTTCTCCAGGGCAAAGGTTTAAGGTGAGGGGGAGAGATTTAAAAGAGACCTGAGGGGCAACTTTTCACACAGAGAGTGATGCGTGTATGGAACAAACTGCCAGAGGAAGTGGTAGAAGCGAGTACAATTACCAAATCTAAAAGACATTTAGACAGGTACATGAACAGGAAAGGTTTAGAGGGATATGATTCAAACACAGGCAGATGGGACTAGTGTATGTTGGGAAACCTGGTCAGCATGGACAAGTTGGACTGATGGGCCCATTTCCGTGTTGTATGATTCTGACTTTATGCTTCTATAATTTCATCTCCATGCACACAAGCTTCTTTTGTTCAGAGGGCATGAAATAAATGATTACTTTAATTGAAGCCCAATTCTTCATATGCCTTTGCTCTGATTTCCTTTTGGTGATTTTGAACTGAAATTTTCATCATCACCTGATGTTCTTGATGGGTTCTTGTTCACAGGTAGCTATTAAATCTGTGCGAAAGGATAGGTTTCAAGAGGAACCGGATCGGATCCACATCCAGCGGGAAATGGAAATCATGTCGTCTCTTAACCACCCTAATATCATACGCATTTATGAAGGTGGGTATCATCATAAATTAAAGAGATAATGAATGGACCACACATGTTCATGGAGCAAAATATTTTATAAAGTGTTTTGTTCAACACATAGTCTGCCATAATACCAGCCAGGCAGTGACGATTATCCCCAGATTATGAGCATCAGTCAGTGGGCCCGAGAGAAGTAGTACATTTTTAATTTTTGGAAAACAGATGGCAGTATGCTGTCTGTATGTTTCACCCCAGAAAAAAAAATCAGGCTGGGTAAATGATAGGCAACCAATCTGCTACTGCCTGTCTTTCACACCCATCAAAAGTTAAAATGAGCTTCTAAGGGTTTGCACATATCTGTGGAATTCAGAGATATTACTGTCAACATGTGGGCTGAACCTATTACTAACTACCAGTGGAATTCAAAAAATGCAAACATTACCTTCCAGTCATGATTTAGGGAGATAGTTTTTAATTTATACCTGTGGCTGTAGAGATACTGTATTGCTGTGTCAATCTCTGTATTTGGAGCAAAAAAAATTGTCTTACTCAATGGTGTGGAAAGACTCTATAAATTCTCAACCTATGGAAATTATAACATGTTGAAGTTTTTTTTTGGCTCACAGTTAGGAGCTAAAATCGTTTATAGTGCTTACAGCTCATTTCAGATTTAGGATTGAGGTGAGAAGATTATTTGTCTCTTTGTAGAATTCTCTTTGTCGGAAAGTAGTGGAGGTTGGATCAATCAAAAAATTCAAGCCCAAGTTAGACAGATTTTGTGATCAACAAACGGTTTATAAAGGTCAGACAGGAGAATGGAGATAAGGCCACAGTCACGTCAGCCATAACCTTTTTGAATGGCACAGCATCCTTGAGGGGCCAAATGGCCTACTCCTACTTCTAATTCTTTGTTTTTGCACACAATTCCAAAGAAATGAACATGGAGTTTAAAATTAAAATCCAGAATGTGGGTTTTCTTCCTATAATCAATAATATTAGGTGATAAAAAGGACACCAAACACTTGGGAACAACTCCACCTGCAAGTTCCCTTCCAAGTCACTCACCATCCTGACGTGGAAATATATTGCCATTCCTTCACTGTTGCTGGATCAACCCCTGGAATGTCCTCCCTAAGGGCATTGTGAGTCAACTTACAACACATGGACTGCACTGGTTCAAGAAGGAAGCTCACTATCACCTTCTCAAGGGCAACTAGGGATGGGCAATAAATGCTGACCAGCCATGTGAACCAGAGAAAACAATATGCTCCAGATTCAGTGATCACTTACATGTTTTTTTTTTCTGCAGTGTTTGAAAATAAGGATAAGATTATAATTGTAATGGACTACTGCAGTAATGGCGAATTGTATGATTATGTAAATGAACGTCGTAGGCTGTCTGAGAATGAAGCACGCAGAGCTTTCAGGCAAATTGTCTCAGCAATTCACTACTGTCACAAGGTAAAAAAATTTCCATGCTATTTTGATGGGGACTTTCTGTTTGTGTGTGGTGCCCAGACATTATGCCTGCTGACATTGTCATATTAATAAATCCTTGCATATTAATAATATTGCTGCCCAGAGGATTGATGAGAGTGGAGATGATGGATGATAGGAACTGACTATTTAAATTCTAGATCACTGAAGAGCAATGGAATAGTTCCATCTGTCTGTTCCGTGTCCACTCTCGCCACCAAAGCAATCCTCACAATGCTCTATGTAATAATGTTCTACCCATACATATAAACCCACCTTTATGTACAGCCATTGATACAGACACTGCGATCAGTGCAACAATTGCCACACCCACAGCAAATGCTGCAGTTACCAGAATGAGCAAAGGACACAACCTTAATTATAACAATCTAATTACACCCTAAGCTGTACAATTCTCTAGCAGCAACGTAAACAGCTATAAGCAGATACAGCAATACATATATCCAACAATACACATACATATATGCAACTTTATAAATTGCAAATACACACTCCAATTGTATAATAATTGTACTCAGCAACAGGCACAACTACAGACATTCTATACTGAACCTGTTCAGAGATGTTATTACACACGTTTGGAGCAGGTGGGACTTGAAATCAGGCCTCCTGGGTCAGAGATAGGGACACTACCACTGCACCATAAAGCCCCTCTATGTGCATAATTATAAACACACATACAGCCATGCAAATTATAATCATGTCAACAAAAACAAAAGATTTCCAACTAGAATGTGGAAACATGGATACCACGGTGGCTCAGTGGTTAGCACTGCTGCCTCACAGCGCCAGGAACCCGGGTTCGATTTCACCGTTGGGCGACTGTCTGTGTGGAGTTTGCACATTCTCCCCGTGTCTGCATGGGTTTCTTCTGAGTGCTCCGGTTTCCTCCCACAGTCCAAAGATGTGCAGGCTAGGTGGATTGGCCATGCTAAATTGCCCATTGTGTTCAGGAATGTGTAGATTAGGTGGGTTATAGGGGGATGGGTGGGATGCTCTGAGGGTCAGTGTGGATTTGTTGGGCCGAAGGGCCTGTTTCCACACTGTAGGGATTCTATGATCTATGAGTGCTTGTAGCAGAAACTACTCCAAATATATGTATGTAAATGCCAATCAAAATACTGAATTCCCAATACTCCAAATATAAAACAGTGACAGTGACATTTAGTTAATGATTTGTTCCTGTGCTCAGACTGTTTCAGCTACACAGCAGTAGAGTTTCTTCAATGTCTGATGGTAGTATTATTAACTTTAATGGGTAGAATTTTGATTGTCGATAGTGCTTTAAGAGAGGTACTAAGACCCTGTTTCTAAGCTTGGAAACTGCCATGACTCCTCAGTGACCACTTTGACAGCAAGGGCCTGTTAGGTTGGCAGCTCATGGTAGCTTGGTGGAGCTTCATGCTAGCCATTAATGTCTTAGTACTTGGGACCCCAGAATTTTAGCTCATGACCAATGTAATCTAATTATAGGCATCATGACTATGATCTTTCAGTATGTACTACCAATAGATGAGGTACCTTAACAGTGGTAAGCACTCATAAAATTATCCCTTTTTGTCCTTGCATTTGTTTCTGCAGTGTTACTCCAAATATTTTGTAACTGATAACCTAAGCAATTCAAACTCAAACAGGCGTACAAGCACATTAGAAAATAAGGTTTCACAGACTGATGAAAGTTACATTAAAATTCATTGTTCCTGCTTAAAGCATTTTGTTGAAAACCAATTTTCTTTCAAAGAAAGGACCAAGATATGGGTTTAACAGAATTACTGTGCTCGTAGATGAAGTTCTACTTCACTTAAAAATGATGTTTTTTTTCAGCCTGGTCAATATCCTGATCCTAAATGACTAGATTGGCAGGGGAATGGGATCCTGACAAGTAGTTCAGAGGAGAGAGAAGCTGAGGTGGATTTAGAAATCAAAACACCAGTAAGTGAGTCTGAAAGCCTGAGGAAACATCAGCTAGATAAGAAAGAAGTGAATTTAGGAAGGGTAAATGGAATATATTTTAATGCAAGGAACCTGAGGAATAAGATAGATGAACTGAGGACACAGATAGGCACATGGAAGTATGACATCATAGCAAGGATAGAGACTTGTCTGAAAGATGTGCAGGATTGGCAGCTCAACATTCCTGGTTATAAGATATTGATATGTGATACAGAGAGGGACAGAAAAGGAGGGGGAGTCCCAATATTGATCAAGGAATCAATTATAGCAGAGAGGAGGGATGATATCATGGCAAACTGGTCAAGAAAGTCCATGGATGCAAGGCAAAGTGGCATATGGATCTAAAATTGGCTGAGAGATAGAAAACAGAGGGTGATGGTAGAGGGATGTTTTTGTGACTTGAAACCTGTTTCCACCACTGTAGGGTTCTGCAGAGCTTGGTACTGGAGCACATGCTATTTGTGGTGTACATTAAGGATCTGGACTTAAATGTAGCAAATGTGATCAAGACATTTGCAGATGACATGAAAATTGGTAGGGTGTTGTAAATAGTGAAGAGATTAGCTGCAAACCGCAGGTGGATAGAATGGTGGAAAATGGAATCCAACTTGGAAAAGTACAAGGTAATGCACGTAAGAGGGCTAACAAGGCAAGGGAATACACTATGAATGGTAGGATCCTGGGAACTACTGAAGATCAGAGGGAAATTTGTGAATGTATTCACAAATCCTTGTAAAATGGCAAAGCAGGTAGATAAGGTGATTAAGGAGATACATGGGATATTTGCTTCTATTAGTTGAGGTATAGAATACAAGAGCAAGGAGGTCATTTTCGAACTGTATAAAATGCTGGCTAGGCCATAGTTGGATTACTGCTTGCAGTTCTGATTGTCACATTGTATGAAGGATGTGATTTACCAAGATCCTGTCAGGGCTGGAGGATGTTAGCAATGAGGAAAGATTGGATAAGGAAGGGTTAATTTCCTTGGAGCAGCAAAAGTTGAGAGGGGATAGAGCTATTTAAAATTATGAGGAGAATTGAAAGGGTGGATAGGAAAGCATTTTCCATTAGTTGAGGAGTCAATAACCAGGGCCAAAGCTTTAAGTTAAGAGGTAGAACACTGAGAATTGTGTTGAGGAAAAGTCTTTTCCAATCAGAAAGTGGTAGGAATCTGGACCTCACTATATAAAAGTGTGATCAAGACAGTATTTAGATATCCACTCATTATTATAGCCTCCAGGGGTGTGGGTCAAAAGTTGTACATCAGCATTAGTGTAGTCAGACCTTTGTTGACTGGTGTAAACAGAATAAGTTGAATATTGTTCTTCCATGCTATAAATGTCTAGGAGTCCAACTTAACTCACTAATAGGGAGGAATATGATTTAAAATGATTAATCACTATCCCATACAACCATTCTTAAAAAAGATCTCAGAAACTTTACAAAAATGAAATTGTTGGTTTTGTTGAATTTATGTATAGACTTCAAGTAATCAATATTGTTTTGTGCTTATTGTCATATTGCATTCTTCCTTGTATCCTAAAAGCACATTTCTTTTAATGACATAAAAAAGGGTCAGAGATCTCAGAGCAGGGCATGATCCCAGGTGGAGGATTGAACAATCCTGGAAAGAAATACTCTGTTTCCTCTAATGCTGAAAAGTCACTTATCTGTTGCATACAGCTGTTTACACTTCCTTTCAACTGCTGGATTTCCTGAGATCTAGGAAACCCATCATGCCAGGGTTAAAAAATATAAGCAAGATAAAATCTGAGGTAGACTTATTTTAATATTTAAATGATGAACCTGTCGTCTGGGAGCAAGTTCGTTACCCAGCTCCCTTCCTGTCTCTGTTTAATGCAAAATGGTCCAGCTTCAATGTGAGTTGGGTTTGGGGTTGAGATTTTTAAAGTTTAACATCTGACCAACGCAAGCAACCCCATCCCAATAGATTAACTCTGAAGTTTGTCTATCCCATACAGAAGGGAATTGTGCACCGTGACCTTAAACTAGAAAACATTCTCCTGGATGAAAACTTTAATGTGAAGGTTAGTTTTTTTTTAATATATTACTTTTTTTGTATTGTTGCTTGAATCGCTTCATACATTTTTGCATAATTAGTCAAACATGGTAGCATAGTGGTAATGTCTCTAAACTAGTAAGCAGAGGCTGAAGCTCATCCTCTGGGACATCGATTCAAATCTCAGGTAAGCAGCTGGAGGAATTTAATATCAATTAAGAAATGTGGAATTGAATGCTAGCCTCAGTAATGATGTACATGAAATTAGCATTGTCATTAAAAACCCATCTGGTTCACTAATACCCTTTGGGTAAGGAAATCATCTATCTTCTTTGCCTGGTCAATAAGTGATTCTAGACCTTCTGAAATTACCTAGAAAGCCAATCAGTTCAAGTCATTAAGAATGGACAGCAAATGCCAAATGCTGATCCCTTAAGCAGTGCCCACATAGTCACAGAGTTGTACAGCACAGAAATAGAGCCGCAGTCCAAATCATCCACGCCTACTAGATATCCTTAATTAATCTGAATTCTATGAAAGAATATAAGAAAAATACACTGCTCTGGATTTTGATCTGCCAATATTTCTTAAAGTGAATCATTGGCTTTATTCTAATTTCTGAAGTATAATATAACTCAGAGAAGAAGGCACCTAGCACACGATAAATAAATCCCTTTTTATGGAGAAGGCTTTATTCCAATGGTGGCTGATTTTGAACCCTTGTTGCAGGATTGAAAGGACATTGTCGCCACACTTTGTAAAAAGAGCAAAACGGAGATTGATCCATTGCTGATATCTAAAATAATTTGCACTTCTAAGTTATGAATAGCAATATTCTAATCAGTGGTCCTATAAGTTAAATACCTTTCCAATATTAACTAACTCTCACAACTGGCTGAGAAAAAAAAAATCAATGCGTCCCTGCTAACTAATTACTGACCACTGAAGTGCTGGTTTCTGCCCAGGCTAAATTTTGAGGAGGTGAGGGGCAGGTGGGCAGTCACCACGTCACCCTACTTAGGCCTCTTGTGGAAAGATGGTAGGGGGGTGCCTTCTTCAAAGGCTGTCTTTGGTTCCTCAGCTCCCCAAAAGTTTTTTACCCATGGTGCTTCTTGCCCTTGGCCTCTCCATCAAGGTTCCCAGATCCACTCCCCATCTTCCTGGGTCTCAACCTCCCCATTCTGCCATGAGATTCCCAGCATTTATCTAGTCGTGGACTCCAGGACTTTGAATATGCCTGACCTGGCCCCTGCATGTTTCTCAGGCAGTTCCCTGAGATGGGATCTCTGACCAAGTAAGGGACAGAAGTCCTATCTCCAGCTAACTGAAACTCCTTGGAAATTTAAATGGTTGTCAGGCTGCTGTGATTGGCAGGGCTGAGTTCGCTGCCAACTCTTCAGATGGTGGAGAGGGAAATCCTGCAAAATCCTGTCCACAAGTACTAGCACTTAATAACGATCAGTTTCAGCACTAAATTAGGGCAAAACCACTAGAGGAGGAGAACTGTGAAATCATTATGAAATCTTATGGCCATAACTGACAGCAGGAAAATAACCTAAGGGCTTAAATACATGGCAAAGTAAATGCTTCCCTTTTGTGTAGTCACTGTATCCAGCAGGTCTAGTTTATACCCCCTCTGTTAAATAGGGAGAGTTACAGCCAGCTCTTAATTAAGTGTTCTGAAGTCTTTATGGTTTCAGCAACAAAACATTATATGTTTTTGGTTTCTTTGATTTATTTTAGCTCTATATTTGTTCAGTAAGCCACAATGAATCTGTCCTCTCAAAACAACACTTTGCTTCAGAACTTGGAATCATAGACTCTCTACAGTGTGGAAGCCCATCGAGTCCACACCAACACTCCAAAGAGCATCCTATCCAGACCTACCCCCCTACCCTATCCCTGTAAACCTGCATTTCCCACAGATAATCCATGTAGCCTGCATATCCCTGGACACTGTGCACAATTTAGCATGGCCAATCCACCTAACCTGCACATCTTTAGATTGTGGGAGGAAACTGGAGCACCCAGAGGAAACACACAGAGACACAAGGAAAATGTGCAAACTCCAAAATAGTTGCCCGAGGGTGGAATCAAACAAAGGTTCCTGGTGCTGACAGACAGCAGTGCTAATCACTGAACCACCATGCCGCCCAACAATTACTTTGATCTAATTAATATATTTATAGGTAATCTGACATAATCTTTTTCTTGAGGAAGTTATTGCATTTATTCTTTCAGTTATTGCCTCTTATATGTTCATCCTATTTATTTGAAAAGGTGATTCAAATTATTCCAAACATTCTGGCTACCACTTGTTCTCTCCTACGTGTGCACATTTAGCTCTTTTTCTGTTAGACGTGGTTTCACTGTTATAATATCTCTATCTAATTTTCCAGTCAAATTATTAGTGAAGTTATTTTAAGAATTTGCATAGAAAGGAAGAAAAGCCAAGGATCTAATTTCTAATACATGGTGAAAGTCAGATGTACTAAATGATGTCCAAAAAATTTCCCACTCATACCAAAGTTGCTATCTTATCAAAATATGGCCATTCCCCAAAACAGCATCAAGTGAATTTATTACCCAAAACTGGATGAAAACTGATAGACAAACCCTTAATATTTTGACAGGGCTTCTGCATCTTTATTAAAGGTAGTATCCACAACATTCCAAGACAATTCAATTACTTTTTAGTTTTCCGTGTTTGGACTCTAAAGTGCTTTCACTGTCTCTTCAGGAACAAAAATATGACATTAACAAATATAACTCCCCTCATATGAGACAATCAATGTTGGAGGGACTTGGAAATCTGATGTGTACAACTCAGCCAGTTAATGCTGTTGTTCAGGAGGGCACCAAAACAACCGATCTGCAGTTGTCATGAGCAGGATCGGGCAGCAGAAAGACAAAACCCATACTGAATTCTGAGCGTGCAAATAAATTAGAGACAGGGGAGTAGATGTCAGAGAAACTTTGCAGAAGCTTGGAACCACGCCCAAAGTCAAAAAAGTTTCATCTTTTGTTAAATTTCATGAATTTTCCAAGTTTTCCATGACTAGCAGGAACTCTATTTTAAAGGGCAGTTAAGAGGGAGGCGAACAAGAATTATTGGAAAATGACACCCATAATATTCCTTGTTTACCTTGAAGAATAAATGTTTTATTTAGAATTTTAAATGGTGGCAGAATGTTTAATATATTGCTCTATAAAAGATTTTTGGAAGAAGATTCATTTGAAATTTGATCATTATTTGATCTCTAGTTTTCTCCAATAAGTTTAACTATTTGAATCAAGTACAAAAATTATGTCAGCTTCCAGACTTCCCTAAATAATATTTAAAAAGCGAGGAATACAATACCTTATTTGGCAGGAACCTCAGAACTAAAATAAGTAAGTGGAATTTGAAGAATTCCAATCTTGTAAATATTCTTTCTCCTATTAAAATTCACAATGAGCACCTCAGCAATAAGAATTCTTCTAATTTTACTTTTCATTCTCTCAACAAACTCATTTTAAGACTCCCTGTGATACCCAGCTCAAAAGATGAGTAAAACAGTCTTATTAACTACCCCAAATTCCATACCATTTTAAATTTTACTTGGATATTAAGAATATATCAACTCACTGGTACAAATACTGCATGTGTCTTAAACAAAAAAGATAGAATGTTGCTGAAAATAACAGACTTTTTCATTCTCCTGTACTGTGACTCAGATTTCTACACTTGCATTTGCAATTGATGTAATGTGACCGGTGTGATCATTGACTTTATAATCATAACAAAGAACAGTACAGCACAGGAACAGGACCTGTGGCCCTCCAAGCCTATGCCAACACATTTTGCCCTTCCATACTAAAACTGTCTTCACTTACAGGATCCGTATCCCTCTATTCCCTTCCCATTCATGTATTCATCCAGGTGCTTCGTGAATCACCGTTACAGTTCACAGTATACACCTCAAAATATTATGTAAAAATTCTGACATATACAGAACCTTTCTTTTACACAGCCAGTGAGATATTAATTAATCCTTTCTCTGTGAGCCTCAAATCTGAATGAACAATTGAATTTACCACAGCTATCATGTAATCCTGTTTCATAATTTCTTGCGGATGTTTTTCAGCTTGCTGACTTTGGTTTATCAAACGCGTATCATAAGGATCAACTGTTGGAGACGTACTGCGGAAGTCCTCTTTATGCCTCACCTGAAATAGTGAATGGATTTCCATATCAAGGACCTGAGGTAAGAGAGATATTAATTAGGAACAAATCATCAGCTTTTTAGAAAACTTTGTCACAATCCAAAGATGCTACAAAACAATTATTACATAGTTCCAAATAATGATTTTGACTAAATGCAGTCTCAAAATGCAAAATGTCCATATCTATCTGGTTGTCCCACTTTGTCTGAGAATGTGTGGCGAGTCAAAATTCCAGGCTTGTTATTCAGTGAATCCAGCACACTTCCCACTTTGGGGATGTTCAAAGATCTTGGCTGGGCATTGGGATCTTTTACAGTGCAGACCTGTCCCAAAAGGGGGGACAAAAGAGTTAACATGACATTATTATAACACAAGTCAGTTAGAAAGTAGAGAGGCTGACGTTTTGGGCCTCGACCCTTCACCCTTTTCTGATGAAGGGTCGAGGCCCGAAACGTCAGCCTCTCTGCTCCTATGATGCTGCTTGGCCTGCTGTGTTCATCCAGCCCTGCACCTTGTTGTCTCGGATTCTCCAGCATCTGCAGTTCCTACTATCTCAGTTAGAAAGTAGACAGTTTTGAAAATTGACTGGCACTTTAATCATTACTTATCAAGAACCAAATCCATTGTGTTGTTCAGTTAATACAAAGGAACACGTCACATATTCTCTGAAATTGAATTAACCAATAGAATTTGAGACAGTCTTCTATTTGCTATGTTTAATGGATTGATTATCATATATTTTGTTGTGTGTTAGGTTGATTGCTGGGCCCTGGGAGTTCTGCTATATACACTGGTGTATGGAACAATGCCATTTGATAGCAGGAGTTACAAAACTTTAACACAGCAGATCAGTTGTGGAGAATACAAGAAACCTCACCAGACTTCTGGTAAGGAATTATGAGATTGCATTAAACCAATCTCACAAAATAGCTGGATGTTTTTGAACTAATAATGAATACACTATGGCAAGTTTCTGTATAAAGGTCTGCTGGCCTAGTATTTCTCATACTGAATTTTAAAGTAGAAGCCTTCAGCTCAAAGATTTGCAAATATCTAGCGAAATTAAATTGATCTGGTAACCAAATAATGCACCAGAGTTACCAGACTGTTGTAAAATCATAACTGGTTAATTAATGTCCTTCAGTAAAGAAAATTTGCACTCCTGTGTAATTTGAATCTTCATGTAATTGACTCTTACTGTCCTCGGAGCTACTAGGGATGAGCAGTAAATGCTGCATTGCTGGTGTAGTCCATGTCAAGAGCAGTTTTTCCAAAATTAATTAAAGCAGTCTGGTAATGAATTTATGTGACATTTTATGTAGGATTTTTATATGATGTAGGATATTATAAAGCACTTTAAAGCCAATGCGTTGTTTTTGAAGTCAACATGACAGCCAATTTGCATAAAATAAGCTCCCATATTCAGCAAATGAAACTAATGTCCAACTAATCCGTTAATGATTTTTTTTGAAAGATCAATGCCAGCAAAGATACCATAAGACTCTATTTGTGTTGAAAAACATCCTAGGATTTTTAATCTCAATTGACAATTGAAACTTTACATCCTTTATTAGTATTAAAGTGTCAACTTTGATTATGTACTCAAAGTCCAGACTGTGTTTAAACTCATAATCTTCTAACTCAAGAGATATCTGTTGAGTAAAGATGACATTTAACTGTTTTGTGCAAGAACAAATATACCAGGTCAACAGATCAGTTGTTCTAATCACACTGATGTTACCATTGGCTTTCCGTAAAACTCAGGCTAAGTTTACTTAAGGAGTAGAATTTCATGCAAATGTTTTTTCTGGCACTTTAATTGATTATAGCCTACGCTTTGTGAATTTTACACTGGATAAGTTACAATATACAGATGGTACAAGAGAAAAGAAAGCTAGAGAAAGCAAGGAAAAGATTTTTAAAATATGATATAATAAATCAACACTGAACAATTAAAGTAAATATCATTGTACTCGCATTCCCTTAAAGATTCTCTCTGCAGTAAGTCAATATTATTTCAGCAATCATTCTGCTCAAATTTTTCTAATTAAACAATAGAAGAATTTAGGGAGTATGGAATGGAGTGTTTTTACTGATGAATGTTGGTGGTTACTTTTTTTAATTTTCCTAGTTAAATGTAATTGGAAAGCTTTGTAATGATTCATTGTAAGATGTTGGCATGTTTTCACCAACAGGTGCCTGTGACCTGATTGACTGGATGTTATCAGTGGACTCAGACAAACGTGCGACAATTGAAGATATTGCAAACCATTGGTGGGTCAACTTGGGTTATGACACATCTGTTTGTGACTGTATTTCTGCAAAAGACTGTCACTCACCACTGCCGGCCTGTTATATTGACTGGCAAACCAGGGAAGGGTGTGCAAATCAAAGGATTAAAGAAGCTAAAAATGTACAAGCCATTGAGAGTACTGGGCATGAGGTTTCTACTCATATAACAGGGGATGGGCAAATGGTTTGTTTAAAGAAGTCAAAGAAAGAAAAAGATATGACACAACCACAACAAGATGTGAAATTGCAGAAACCCATGTCCAAAGATGCAAAGCAAAAACCAAAGGGAATCCTAAAATCTAGGAGCAGCTTTGACAATGAGTTTCTTTCATCTGCAGACATGGATCTGCAACCACAATGGACTGAAACCAGCAGAACCATCACAAAACCTATAAACACGTTTCAGAAGGTGCACACAGTGCAAACTACAGTCTTAACTAGTACACCAAAGAAAGGGATCCTAAAGAACTCTTACCACAGAGAATCTGGCTATTCCTCTTCTCCAGAAGGCAGTGAAGTGATAGACAGGGATACAGGTGAAATTCCTTCCAGAACATGTGGAAAACAGTCAGAAATGCCTTCATCAGGAGAGGTTAAATACAGGAAAAAGGGAATTCTGAAACGAAATGGAAAGTTTTCCATCAGTCTAGATCTGCCAGATGATTGCTCATCACTAAAACTTTCTGCTTCATTAAAGGACCTGATCTTATCAAATGGGAGATATCAGAGAAATGTAAGCCGCCCCTCTAGTGTCATTAGTGATGACAGCATACTTTCTAGTGACTCATTTGACCTTCTAGATCTCTCAGCAGAAAGCAAAAGAAGACTCTTTACTCAAAGTAAATATGGTAGCATTTATAGTTCAGCTTCAGAGGAAGACTTTTTGGAGCTGGATAACACAGATAAAGTTGACCCACAAACTGCCAGAAGAAATGGAAGCTCTGGAAAAGACAATGTAGGGAGAATTTTCTCAATAATGGAACTTGAAGATACACAAGATGTTTATAATAAGGCTTAAGAGATGTGTAATAACTTAAAGGAAAAGTGAATGGATTACATTTGTGATTCTCCATAAACTGTAGCCAAAAATTATTTCCAGTGAACCAATGAGGAAGATACCCTCAATGAAGAATATCAAGAAAGTGTTATAGCAAAGTAATTAAATGTATTATCACTTTTCCTTGAGGATAAGAGTGTTTCCACTGGAAGTAAGTCCATGTTTATGAAAAGGTTAAAATGTTAAATGAGAGATAGTAGGAACTGCAGATGCTGGAGAATCCGAGACAACAAGGTGCAGGGCTGGATGAACACAGCAGGCCAAGCAGCATCATAGGAGCAGAAAGGCTGACGTTTTCTGATGAAGGGTCCAGGCCCGAAACGTCAGCCTTTCTGCTCCTATGATGCTGCTTGGCCTGCTGTGTTCATCCAGCCCTGCAAAATGTTAAATGGTTCTGTGCAATAATTACATGAATTTTTTTTTGCTAATATTGGATTCTTAGTGTTCACTGTTTGTGACATGGCTGATGTGTTAAATGGTTCTGTACATAAATTCCATGAATTCTTTTGCTAAAATTGGATTCTTAATATTCACTTGTTATTTTCACTTAATGAAATGCAAGGTTGGGTTTGAGAATCAGGCCAAATCAACAATTTTCCAAAAGCATAGCATAGAATCCTGAGTGTACAATCATATTACTCAAACTGGCTTTTTATTTACACATAGGTCAGTGCCGCAGCAGATCATCTTCCATAGATTTGAGTACACTGAGAAGATGACTATGATTGTCATCTTGTAATAGTGGTACAAGAAATTATTATTAATACTCAAAACAGGCTACTTTGCCCAGAACAACGCAACTAGGTATGCCCTTTAACAAAGTAGAAACAGGCAACTATAAACCCCTTAATCTCACTTCGTTAGTGATCCAATTTTCAGGAGTAAATTTGAAGATTATGTCTGTGACAATAATGGTGTAAGCAGGAGTAAACAGAATGGGAAGACTGTACTAAAAACGTTCTGACTTTTTTTTTACAAAAGAGCATTCCAAGTGAACTTTAAAAGACCTCATGAAATAGTGCACCCAGTCTTCAAAGATAATTTGTCGAAGTTGCTGTTCCATTACAAATGGTCCTTAGACTTCAGGATTTTATAGGGAACAAAACTGCACAAACATGGTTTGGTTCAAGTATAAATTGTTGATTATTAAAATAAAACCCTTCTGATATCTTAAACTGACTTAAATGACACAACACCTTTTAATTGGTTTGTCCAAATTAAATCCATCCATGATTTAACCTCAGCCCTACCCCACAAAATACACAAAGCCATTGCAATTTATTAGGTTCAAAAAACTTTACTGTAAAACCACAGGCAAAACCCTATGTTTCCACCCCAAATTTGATTTAATTCAGACACAACTTCTTCTGAATTTGGTTGTTAACCTTAAATTATCTTAACTTCTCATCCCCAACACCTCTCAAATTTGGATGATAACTTACAATCTTCCACAGTTTGTCCTTCCAGTGACTGCAGTACCATGCCCTTCACTATTATCCATTTTGTGATGGTCCTTATCAAATACCATAAACCATCTCCTGAGGTCATCCTGCTGGATGGTCAGTGCTGATTTTATTTCCACAATGAATCCCACCAAGGTGAGGCAACGCTGGCTCCAAAGTTGACCTTTAAGTAAAAGAAACAAAAACAGAAATTGTGGAGAAACTCAGCAGGTCTGGCAGCATCTATATGGAGAGAAAACAGAGTTACATTTCGAGTCCAGTGGCCCTTCTGAACTTCTTCTACCGAATAGTCAAAGTAACCAAAATTACCAACAACATTTCACTTTTTGTAATGTTTACTTTAACACAAATGAGAATCGATGTAGATTGAACATGAATCAACAGGCAAATTCCAGTCAGTATGAACTATAAGTAACAAATTGAATAGCATAAAACAATGAAGACTACCTCATATGACTATAAATATTCAAATACTCCCCAAGCAAATGGAGCATTACATGCAGTCTCTCGATCTTTCCAACTCAACCTCTGGTACACTCGACCTCTCATTTCACTCAAAGACTTGGTCTCAAGACACCTGTAACAGTAGCTTCACTTCCTATGTTCTAATGTTGTTCACTTCTTCTGAGTTCCTCAGAAAATCATCTCCTAAATGGTATGGTCTTGCAGAACTTACTTGGCTACATCACAACCATAGTAATGGGACAGGTTTTCTAGAAACTCCTTTAATCTATAAACTTCTTTAATTAATCTGGTCAAACAATCTGGTCAGCTCTTAAAATATTGAGCTTTACCAATGGAATTGTCCTAATTGCAATCTCTGCTCTAACCTTTTCTTCAGCTTCCTGACTGTTTTAACAGCATGTACAGCGCTCCCTGTGAATGCAGCTTCTGTGTTCTCCTACTGTAGCTTCTTTATCTCTGATCATATGGCATCCATACCTTAACTTCCTTCCTGTTGGTACCACTTCCAGATTGAGGGTTGCCATGTCATATGGCCTAATGAGGAAATTGTAATTGATCCATTTATAATGTAAATTCTTAAAAGTTATTTTAAAAAAAACTCTTTAAAACAATTACATATTCCCTAGACATTTTTGAAGAAACTACAACTTTCCTTACTATACTGATTCAAGGTCAGGTCTTCATAAAAAGAAATGGAATGCTACACTATAAAGCCAAGACAGTAACATGTGTATTGTATGGTGCTACGGCCAAACCAAACTCGGGTAACTGTGAGTTATTCATATAATATTGCAACATATATTTATCAGTTCCACATGTGAGATAAGTCTGGGCAGTTCCACACTTCCACAATTAGTTATAATTTATTCAGAGTCTGGAGCTATTTTCCCACCTAATACATTTATTATCTAAAACGGTGTTTTGACTTTTAGATTAGTTCAATTAATTGCACAGGCCTAATTAAAAATCTTGAAATAATCCCTTCATAAATGCACTAACTTTGGCAGAGATATATTGTCAGGTAAGGCTAGGACACTGAGTAATGAATAACATCAACGTTTATTCAGTGCAATCAAGTAAAACCATACACTCATCTAACAATTAAAGACTGTTTAAGTAACCAACAAAAAGACACAAAAGTTGTACTTGTCAATATACAAGACAGACTTCAATGCTGGACAGAAATTATTTTTCCTACCTCAAGAACAAAACATCTTCAGTTTTCATGTTTTCTGAAATATCCCTGATTGATTCACGCTGAAAACTGACAGCACTGATAACTGACAAATGGATTGATTTAAGTTCCGTGACTTATTGCAAACCACATTTCAAAACCTTCAGCTAATTTGGATAACTCTAAAAATATGATGTTGGCAATTCTTATTTCAGAGTCCCTTCAAGATTGATCACCCACCACAATTTTAGCAATTGTTGAAATCCAATTTGCTAATAATGCGGTAATGGTCAGTCTGATAAGATCTTTCTATCTGCGCAAATTACCTAAAACATAAGACAAGAAGAAAGTTTAAAGCTGTCTATTTTATGTTTAGAATAGGCAGTCTCCCATTCATTAATGTGACTATGTTTTTAATGAAAGGAAATAGCAAGTAATAGCTATTAAAAAAAAACTGGAGACACATTGTTCTTTACATTTCTCACAGTCTGGACAGATTCATTTTCAAATACAGACAGTCAATAAAACTATTAATAAAAAAAAGTCGTATGCATTACTGATTATAACTAGTTGTTCAACTAGAACTCTTCAGAACTCCATTAGCACTCATAACAGTTCTGAAGATGAGTCATGCTGGACTTGAAACATTAATTCTGTAGATACTTCCAGACCTGCTGTGTTTTTACAGCATTACCTGTGTTTGGGCAGAATCTTATGAATTTTTTGGTTAAGTGTCATTTCCGTCACAAGCCATTCCTGGAACAACTCACCCGTCCAAGAATATTGCAGAATCCCTGGCACTGGTGCTATCTTTAAAAGGCTACTGTGCACCCAGAAAAGCACTGTCAGTCTGGAACTGCCCTACCCAGTGCCTGACATTTTCCCCAGACATGGCAGAAAAGGGAAAATCGATGCCCTGATTTTCAGGCTTGCATCTGAATGCCCTGCTGGACAGCATGGTACAGAGGCAGGATGTCCTCTTCGCCCATGACCAGCAGAGGAGGCCACAACAGCAGACCACGTCAGCCTGGTTGTCACCTGGGTCAATAGAGTTTCAGCCATTTGGAGGAATGCATAGCAACATAGGATGAAGGTCAGTGACCTTCTCCACCCTGCCAATGTAAGTGCCACCATCTCATTTTATAGCATGGAAAGATGCCCTTTAGCCCATTGCGTCTGTGCCGGTCATCAAGCACTTTACAATGCTTGCCCCTAATATGCTGATAAAAAACATTTTGTAATTTCCTTTATTTTACCTGCCAGTAATTTTTCATGCCCCTTCTTTGCTTTCCTAATTTATTTTTTAATTAATGCCCTGCACCTTCTATATCCTGCTAGGCTTGTGGTGTACAGAGTCCTGCTACCTACCACAAACTTCCCTTTTATTCTTATCCTTTCCTGTACATTCTTCAATATCCAAGGTTCTCTGGATTTATTTATCTCACTCTTCACCTTAACAGGAATATGTTGGCCCTTCACTTTTCACCCTTTCCTTTTTGAAGGACTCCCACTGCTTTGATGTGGATTTTCTTAAAAGTTGCTGCTTCCAGTCCACTTTGGCCAGATCCTGTCCTGTCATATTAAAATCGACCTTATCTTAATTCAAAACCTATACTTCTGGTCCATCTTTGTCTTTTTCCATGACTACCTTAAATCTTACTGAGCTATGGTCACAGTCACTGAAATATTCTGTTGCTGACACTTCTACCACTTGTTTGGTTTCATTTCCTAAAGTTAGACCCTGTGATGCCCCCTTTCTTGACATTTGGCATCAGCAGTAACCCAGGGATTACAAACTTTGAGGTCCTGCTTTTCATTCTCCTACCTAGTTCCCTAAATTTTTGTTGCAGATCATAATCCTAATGTAGGTTCTACCTATATTGCTGGTCCCAACAATCAATCTCTGACTGAAAACAAATGCTGGAGATCACAGTGGGTCAGACAGCATCCATTGAGAGAAAGCAAGCTAACTTTTCGAGTCTAGATGACTCTTCATCAGAGCTGAGTACAGTACAGATTCAGTGCATTCCAGCATCTGCAGTAACTTGTTCCTACAATCGATTTCTGACTGTTTGCTCTCCCACTTCAGAATGCCCTGCACCTGTTCAATGACATCCTCGTCCCTGGCCTCAGGGAGGCAACACACCATCCTGGCGTCACATCTGAAGCCACAGAAATGCCTGTCTGTATCCCTCTTGCCTTGATTGCTCTCTCGTCCGTCTGTCTGCTCCCCCGGTTGTGAAGCTGGGCTCTAACTGCACTCCCCAGAAGAACTGTCACTCTGATTGGTTTCCAACACAGAAAAACTGTTCTGGAGTTAATTGCACTCTGGAGTCTTCCAGACTTCCTGCCCATCTCTCTTCTTCTGATTGAGGATCACCCAATTCCTTCCCAAACTGTACTTCCCTAAGCTGTGGGGTGACCATGTCTAAAAACATGCTATCCATGTATCATTCAGCCTTGTAGATGCACTGCTGTATCACTAGCCGATGCTCAAGTACCAAAACATAGTGCTCAAGCTGATCAAACCAGTGGCACTTCCTGCAGATGTGGTCAACCAGACTGCCAGGAGCATCTAAGATTTCCCACATGCAGCAGGCCTACAATACATGGGACTGAGCTCCCCTGCTATACCTGTAGTTAAAGCAACAACTCTCCACTAAAACAAACCAAGTAGAAAATTAATTAAAACTTCTTTTAAGAAATTAGGAATCTAGAATGCAGTTTCTTTCCTTAACGCAGTTTTCAAGTGGACAAAAAAAAACTACCCACTACCTACCATGAGTTCATTGCTTTTCGCTGATGCACCTTCATCAGCCTTTCAAATTCTGGCAGGATTCCTGTTGGGTTTCAGCTGCTGCTCTGACTGAGCTCGATCTGGGCAATGCCTCTCAAGCTTTTATAGGGAACCTTTGCTGCCACTATTCACCCTACGGTTGCTCTGCTCCATTGCAGCTCTGACTGGCTCCTCTTCGAGTCAGACTTGTCTATAGACTAGAAAGTTCTTAACATTGTTTGTGTCCTGAGTTCCACTCAGGTCCACCCTCTCAATCTGATTTACAGTGAACCTGAACAACTTTCCTTCTAAGGTGCACAGCCACTCCAAAGTTCCACTGAGGTTCTGCGCATGCCAGTGTCCTGATGGAATGACTTCTGATTTCAGAAGTCGATGCAGTACATGGACCTTGGAGATCTGTGCACGGAAAATAAAATTGGAGGGAATATTGATTCTGACAACTGCATCCTCCTCCCAGTCCTTCACGGTCATTCTGACTTTCTGCACCCTCCTCTCAGTCTGCCTCACAATGACTCTGACTTGCTGCACAGCCTTCTCAGTCCCTCAGTCTTCTCACCGATACCTCACACTCACTTTATCTCTGCCAATGTACCTAACTTCCATCGAGCCTCATGCTATAACATTCTCCCTCACTTTGCCACCCATCCCAACCCCCAACACCATTAACCCTGCATGCCTTCTGCACTGCCTACTCCTTGGCTGGGAACAATTCCCTATGTGCACCAAAAATAAAGCTGTGCCACCCAATTTCATCTCTTTTAATACCTTCCTCTCTCTCTCATCCCAGGAGAAAAACAGACCAATTGGGTAGAAAGACTCAAGGCAAGTGATATGCAGCCCATCATTCAGCTCTTTATCTCTTATATGGAGGGGATCCTGACCCTGATCACCCAGGCAAGGCCTGAAATGGTACCAGAAGCTGCTCTTCTGTGTTGGGAAACATCAAGAAAAAGCTATCCCTTTGTAACTTGACTGAGTCATAGAGGTCTACAGCACAGAAACAATGCTCATTGAGCCTATGCCGGTGAAAAACAACACCTAACTATTCTAATCCCAATTTCCAGCTCTTGGTCCATAGCCATGTATGCTTTAGGATTGCAAGTACACATCTAAATACTTGTTAAATGTCATGAGGGTTTCTGCCTCTAGCACGCTTACAGGCAGTGATTTCCAGATTCCCGCCACTCTTTGGGTGAAAAGATTTTTCCTCACATCCCCTCTAAATCTTACCTTAAAGCTATGACCCTGGTCATTGATTCCTCCAAGGGGAAAAATTTTCTTCGCATCAACCCTGTCTATGCCCCTCATTTCTGTCTCGTACCCCTGCTGCCTATAGGACATGCTTCCCGGCTTTACACTAGACTATTGTACGTAATACAGTAGTATGTGAACTTGATATCTCTGCCTGAAGTGTCAAAGCACAAAAGGCACTGCAAGGCAAGGATGCAGTGAGCATCTAGGTAGGCTCAGAGTGCAAGAGTGCTATAACGACAAGTGAACAGGCCGGGGATGTAGGCTTGGTTTACATTATGAGCTGGATGCATGTCACTGAGCACCATGAGTCCTTGCAGCAGCATTACAACAATAGTTGCTGGTTTAGCCCAAGATACTGCATTGAAATACAGAAGTGTACTTTAAGTAGACCAAAGATGTGGCATGAGAGTTCTTAGAGGCTGACACATATCAGATACCAATATCCATGGATGTCAGGTGTATGTGGCCAGTGATCATGTCGCGTGTTCTGAGATGTTGGTGCCTGGTGTCCAACATGGAGGTCCTTTGGAGCAGCAGCAAACTGAAGTCACCAGCTACCTACTCTGACTTCCATGTCTAGAATTCACAATATCCAGTTGTTTTGGTGCATTTGGTAAGATAGGAAGCTGAATATTAATGCGAGTGATGTGCCGTTGATAAGGTCATTAACAACCAGTAAATCCCTTTATTAGACTACTTGCTGCTGCCTAGCAAGAAATTTGCCTTGATGCCTGGAAGATATGTAAAAGATGCAGAGTGTTGCTCCCGATGTTGTCATAGGCCCTGTTATCTTCTCAAATGATTCTGGCACAAACCCCATCATAGTCCCTGTTGTTCAACCCAAGGTTGAAGCTCAGGTTGTCAGTACTCTGAGGAATTTAGTGTGGTTGCATGTCTGCACAGAATGGCTTCTTTCAAAGATAGCGCATTAGTATAAAAATGACTTTTTGGTCCTGTTAGACTAACAGAATGCTAGAGCTGGATTTTCCAAACAGTGACAACCTCATGCAGATTGCCACAGCAACCCTTTTTTTAAAAACACAAGGAGGGGGCGCCACATTTCTGAGATGACATTCTAATCAGTGCTCCCTTGGAAATGAGAAGCTGTGTTTCCAATCTGGTAGTTCTTTCATCATGCAGAACTGCTGGGAGAAGGGAAGCCTTTCCCAGCAGTCACATGCTGTATTCTGAAATTTAAAGGCACAGTCACAGACAGCCACTTTGACAGCTGCTGTCAAATACATAAGGTAAATGTGAGGTTAGGTGTTGGGAGGGTAGGGTATTGAGAGGGTAAGGAGCTAAGGAGCCAGCTGGGTGGGTAGGTGCCAGGTGGATTAGGTTCCTGCTGGTATCATCTGTATTGGGGTTAGGGCTCCAGCTGTAGGATTCCAGATAGATAGGTGGCCGTGTGCCAGGTAAGTAGGGTGCCTAGTGTAGGGGGCCAGTGTGCAGATAAGAAGGGGTGCAAGTTAGTTGGGGCTTTGGTCCCAGCTTAATAGGGTGCCGGGAAGGGGGCAAGGGGGAAGGTAGTGTGTCAGATTGGCCAGATGCCAAGTGGGTTTGATACCACGGTCTAAGGCAGGAAGTGTTTAGTAGTGCAATGTGAAAAATGGGGTTTAGCAGGGGGCAAGGAAACTGTTGGGTCCAGGGTGGGAGTCAAGCCTGGTAGTGGGTATGGGAGGGGGCAGGGGAATCAGGTCTGGATCAGTCTAGCAGAAATGGTTAGGATCTGGTGTGTTGAGGGTGTGGGGGGGTTGGCTTAGGTCAGGTCAGGTCCAACAGGAGCAGGTGTTGGGGGGCCAGTGGTGAGAATTTGGTCAGGTCTTGATCAGTCTAGCAGGGCAGGTCCAACAGTAGGAGGATTCGGGAGTGAAGCAGGGTAAGTTGCCTGGGTGTCCATTGGTAGAGGGAGGGGTGTCAGATCCAGTCGTGAAGGATGAGTGGGTTAGGTGGTTAGGTGGGATGGGGTCCGGTGGCAGGTGTTGGGTCAGGGTCACCTCAGTGAGGCTGAGATGGATCCAGCAACAAGAGGAGGGACTCAGGTCCTGCAGGATTGTCAGGTCAGGGTCGGGGGAGGGTGGGGGTGGTGTGTGAAAGTGGTCGGGGGAGTTGTAGTTGGGGAATATGAGATGGGTTAAATATTTACTCAGGAGTTAGACTATGTATTTAATACTTTATTGGCACCTCATTCAATCCCTCCACCAACTGTGCTCAGTAGCAGCAGTGTGTACCATCTACAAGGTTCTTTAGCACTTTCCAAGTCTATAGCCACAACCAATTGAAAGGCAAGGGCAGCAGACACTTGAGAATATGACCATTCACAAGGTCTTCTCATAGCTCATCATCACCTTCTCAAGAGCAAGTAGGGGTGGGCAATAAATGCTGACCCAGCCAGTGAAGCCCATATCCAATGAATAAATTTTTAAAAAGTCACTCACCATCCTGTCTTGGAAATTTACCATAGTTCCTTCAGTGTCTCGCAGTCTAAATCCTGGAACACCCCCTCCTAACAATACTAGAGTTGTACCTACCAGAGTGATTTAAGGAGGCAGCTCACAACCACCTTCTCCAGCACAATTAGGTTAGGGCAATATATCCGAGCCTAGCCAGTGGCACACTCAGTCCAGGAACGAAAGCAAATCCTGTGCCTTCCACTAGTGACTGCCAGATGCGATAATAAATGTTTAAAGTCTTCATATCATGCTTTCAAGCGTTTGCTTTGGGCATCCTCAGGTATCTGGTTCTGGTCACCTTTCCGTACAATAAGTCCTTCAGTATGTGACTATCTTCCATTCTACTGATGAGTTCAAACCTAGAAGGCTGCCTTTCCTTGATGTCAAATTGTTAACCCGAACACTAATGCAGCAGTTATATCTTTATATCACAGCAATAAAGTTGCTAATTTTGAAAATATTTTGACTGGGGCAGGAACGTAGAATCCTGCCTTAATAACTATTAACTGATGTTGTAGCTGCTTACATTGTATAACATGATGCCTGTACGTGGTCAATTAAATTTCAGAAACAAATCACATTTTCAAATCGTGAAGCAAATTTGGGGTAGTTATTGCATTGTCAGAGATACTACCTTGATGAGATGCAAACCTAATATCCCAGTTGCTTTTTCAATCATGAATAAATCCCTTCGCAGTGCTTGAAAAGTTGGGAACTGTCCTGTCCAATAATAATAAAAGTTGTTCTGTCATTTATGTCTTCTGCTGTTTCAAAACCTTGCTGCGAGCAAACTGTCAACAAAAGAACAAGATTACATTTCAAAGTAATTAATCATTCATTAGCTGCTTTAATCCTGGCAGACCTTAACAGAACTGGGAAGTTAATCAACTACGTGGGAGGGAACTTCTGCAACATTAATTCTGAAATTTTATGAGGCTCAGATGTACAAGATGTGTGTTTATAAATTAGAATTAATTGCAGCTCTTTATCTAACACTTTGCAGTGCCTGTGCTGCTATTATTTTATTTGACTTCCAGAACAAATTCTCAACAATCAAATGAACACTTTTACATGAACATATTCCTGAGATTTATTTTTATTTGTTCATGAGATGTAGGTGTCATTGGCTAGGGTAGTGTTTATTACCCAACCCTAATTGCCCTGGAGAAATTGATGGTTACCAGTCTTCTTGAACTGCTGCAGTCCTTGGCGTGTACGTACACTCACAGTGCTGTGTAAGAAGTTAGCTCCAGGATTTTGACCCAGTGACTGTGCAGAAACAGTAATATGGTTCCAAGTGAAGGTGGTGTGATGCTTAGAGGGTAATGTGAAGGTGATTTTGTTCCCATGTAACTAATACCCTTGACCTTCTAGATGGTAGAGGTTGTGGGTTGTAAAGATAATGTTGAAGAAGCTTTGGTGAGTTATTCCAGTGCATCCTGTTCATGGCACAAACTGCTGCCAATGTGCAATGGTAGAAAAGGAAGTGAATGTTGAAGCTGGTGGGTGAGTTGTCAATCAAGCAGGCTGCTAAATGAGTTGAACATCTGGAGTGTTTTGGAGGTGCACTGACCCAGGCAAGTGGAGAGTGTGGGTAAACATTTGACAAAGAAATTAGTTAGATGTGGAGAGCCTATATAGTATATGACCGACTGAGAGGTTGCTGTAAGGTAACCCTTGGTTGGAGCTTTAAGGGTTAAGGCAAAACATAATGAATGTAAGCTTAATTCATAGCTGCACAGACATAAATGAGCCACTTAGCCACAAAGATACATAACCACAATGTTTATGTAAAAGTAGAAACTCTCTAACATCACAAGTAGCTTATTGCTGTAAATGGAAACCTGTTTGTATTTTCAAGGACACATGATCACTGGTCATGGGCACAATGGAAGTGTGATTACCTTCACCACACAAAGCATTTATCTTAACAGGGGACTGATCCAGCCTTCAAATGAGTCATCAATACTGTAACTGTCTCATACTATTATGGTCATGTGACAAACGGTAAACAGCAAACTGTACAAGAATATAGAGAAACCTTCATTAATTGAATGGTCTCTCCCGAGCTGTATCCCCACATGTATAAGGTAGCTAAAGTCTTTCCTTTGATTGGCCTCTAACTGTCTGTGTCAAGTGTCTATTGAAACACGGCAGCAGTGTATTTCTTTACACGCTTAACTTGAGAGATGGTGAGACAGGAAGTGAGTTACCACAGAATTCTTGCCTCCATTGAGCTCTTGGAGCCAGAATATTTATATGGCTGGTCCAGTTCAGTTTCTGCTGAATGGTAACTCTCAGAGTGTTGACAGTGGGGGAATCAGTGATGGTACTGTCACTGAACATCAATTGGAAATGGTTAGATTTTATTTTGATGAAAACTGTCACTGCCTGGCACTGTGTGACAAGAACATTACTCGCAACTTGTGAGCATAAGCCTGAATGTTATCTAGGTCTTGCCGTATTTAGACACAACTACTTTAGCATCTGAGGGATTTCAAATAACGCTCAAAACTGAATAATCAGCAGGAAACATCCCTACTTAGCACCTTATCATGCATGGTAGACCATTGATGAAAAAGCTGAAGGTGATTAGGCCTAGGATACTACCTGAGGTTCTCCTACACTGATATCCTTGGTCTAAGAAGACTAACTTCTAATAACCACAACTATTTTTCCTTTGCTAGGTATGATTCCAAGCAGCAGAGAATTTTCCCCAATTCCCATCGACTCCAGTTTTGCTAAGGCTTCTTGATACCATACTGAGTCAAGCGCTGTATTGATGTCAAAGGCAGTCATTCTTACCTCACCCCTGCAATTTCACACCTCTGTCCATGTTTGAACCAAGGCTGTAATGAGGTCAGATGATATGCCCTGCTGGAATCCAAACTGTGCACCAACAAGTAGGTTGTTCCTTTGCAAGTGCCACTTGATTGCACCTCAACTACCCTTTCAATCACTTTCCTGATGATTGAATGTAGAGTGATATAGAAGTAACTGAGGATAACTCTAAAAACTAATGACAAAACGTTTGTGTCACACTTATAGCTTGTGAATTTGTAACATAAAGTAGCACTCAGCAGCCTGAGTCACAAAGTTCTGGGTTCAAGTTCCAACTCACAACTTTGCACAAAATTCAAAATTGACACTCCACTGCAACACTGTGAAAGGGCTGCATTATTAAAGGATATTTAATTGAGACCAGTCATCTCTTGCTGCTGGACATAAAAGATTCTGGTGCATTATTTTAAACAGCAAAATGACTATCTGTAGTGCTCGAGCCAACATTTGTACCTCGATCAATATTGTAAAAAAATTACAGAATCACAGAACTGTTATGGTGCACAAGGACATTTGGAGAGCCAGTGTAGGCATTGAGCCAAATCAGCATGACGACTTAATGTCATTCTCCTTCCTTTTCTCTCTATCTTTGTACATTGTTTCTCTTCAAATAATTATCTAATACTCTTTTGAATGCCTCAATTGAATCTATCTACACCACACTTTCAGCAGTATTCCATATCTTAACTCTTTGCAGTGTGAAAATGTTTTTACTCACATCACATTTACTTCTTTTGCAAATGACTTGAAATAGTGTCTTCTCATTGCTGATCCTTTACAAATGAGAATAGCTTTTCCCTGTCTACTCAATCCAGACTCTTCATCAATTTAAAAACTTCAATCAATTCTCCTCTTAGCCTTCTCTGCTCCAAGGAAATCTTTATATGGGGAAAGAACAAGAACTACCAAAACAAAGGTCACAAAATCCTGAAATTTGGATTATGCTTAGAGATTACGACTGACAAATGTTTGCAAACTAAAAACATAACTCCACTGTAATATTCAATCTCATGTTTACTAATGAGAGCCTTCTGTTCACAAGTCAGTCCACAGTGACCACTGGTTCTGGTAAGCTTTTCACAAGTTCCTGATTATGTTTACTTCACTAGTTTTGTCTAAATGATACAGTTTATTCTACAAAGGAAGAGAAAGATTGCAATTAATTTTTAACTGTTTGACATCATTCATAATCTTCAATAAAACATTTTCTAAACTTCCTTTTCAGCTTTGAAGAGAGATTTTGAAATCCAGAAAGGTCAAAATACTGGAAACAGTATAAGGATGCATGAAAGGAGAAGTGGAGTGTGACAGGGAGGAACAAAATATTTAACAAAGATTGTATATCAGTAAATGAGGTCATTTTAGAAAACAGATAAAAGAATAAATTAAAGGATTTTTGTCTGAGTGCATGAAACATTTGCAACAAAATGAATTAATGGCACAAGTAGAGGTAAGTGATATGTACCGAATCGTCATTATAGAGACATGGTTACAAAGTGATTAAGGATAACAAGTAACTATTTCACGGTACACAATATTTCAGAGAGAAAGGCAAAATGGCAGAGGAGGAGAGGTAATAAAGGATGATATAAAGGCATTAATCAGGAAGGATCTGGCCTTGAAAGATCATTAAGTAGAATGAGTATGATTCATAATGCTAAGTGAAAAAGTATTTAGAAAACCAAAGGATTATTAGAAATTAGGAATAGCAAGAGCCAGAAACCACTGGCGGCAGTCGAGATCCTTTTTAGTAATTATAATGTTGGGCAGAGCATTAAACAAAAATTATTGGAGCTTGGAACAAAAGCAATCTGATAATTTCAGGGGATTTCGATCTTATATTATGAATTTATAGAAAATTTCTCAGAGCATATATAACTAACTAGAGAAGATACCATATTTGATCTAGGATTAAGTGGTAACGTTATAGCAAAGAAAACCCTCTAGGAAATAGTGAACCTAATACCATTGAATTCCATCTTAAGTTTGAAAGTGGCATACTCCAAATACAAACAACAATCAAACTTTAACAAAGCCAATTACAAGCGTAGGAGGAAGAACTGACTAAGGTGAGTTTGGTATATAGATTAAAAGGTATGCCTAAAAATGAACAGTGGGAAACGTTTAATTGAACACTTCAATATGTTCAAAAAGTACATTCCATTGGGAAAAAAAGTTATGATTCAGCAAAAAAGACTCATGTGGCTCACTCAGAAAGTTAAGAGTGTTAGATCAAAAGAGCAGACCCATAATATAACACAATAAAAGTCTAAGGACAGGGAGACTTTTAGAAACCATCAAAAAGGCTACACTGAACAAATAGTTTGTGTTTATCTTTACAGCAAAAGACACAAGTTTAGTTTCAAAAATGGATGGCAACCTGCAGGCTAAAGAGAAAATAAGGAAATTAATATCACAGAAAAATTACTGGAAAAACTTAAGAGCTTAAATCCAACAAGTCCCTGGGACCCAACGGCCTAAAAAACTCAGATAGATAGCTGCAGAGATGGTGGATGCACTAGCCACAATTATGCAAAATTCCACATATTCAAGAATGGTCCCATCAAATTGAAAGATCGCAAATTTTATATTGTTTTTCAAGAAAAGAGGTTGAGAAAAACCAGGGAATTATGGGCCTATTAGCCAAACATCAATTGATGGGAAAATGCAAGAATCTATTATCAAGGAAGTCTTGAAAATGCACTTAGAAAACCATAGGATTATTAGAATACATCAGCATAGTTTTAGTAAAGGAAAATCGTGTTTGACAAACCTAAATTTTATTTCTGAAGATGTAACTAGCAACATAGATGAAGGGAAACCCGCAGATGTATACACGAGGAGTTCCAAAAGGCATTTAGTAAGGTGCTATGCAAAAGGTTAATAGGTAAAGAGAGATCTCATGGAGTTGGAGGTAATGTATTAGTATGAATGGGGTTTGGTTGACAGATGAAAAGCAGATATCCGGCATAAATAGAGCATTTTTAACTTGGCAAGCAGTGACTAATGGGTGTCACAATGGTCAGTGCTGGGGTCTCAGCAATTTATAATTTATACATTAATGACTTATTTGAAAAGACAAAGAACAAACTATCTACATCTGATGATACAAAGATAGTTGGAAAGATAAGCTGAGGGGTGGATACAAGAAGCAGCAAAAAGAGATAAACAAGTTAAGTGAGTGGGCACAAGATGATAAATGGTTTATAATGTACCGAAGTGTGAAATTATTCACTTTGGTCACAGAAAAATAGAACTTTCAAAGTGAGAAGCCTGTAAGTAGTTAAGTGCAAAGATACTTGGGTGTGCTCGTGCAAGGTATGTCGAAATGCAAATACAGCAGGAATTCGGAAGACAAATTGCATGTTGGCCTTTGTTGCAAGGGGATTGGCATCTTTCATTTATCATACCAGGTGGGGCCACAACCACAATGTGCAGTTTTGGTCTCTATGTTTAAGAAAAGATATAATTTGGAGGCAGTACAATAAAGGTTCATTAAATTAATCTCTGGGATGAAGGGGTTGTCCTTTGATGAGCAAATTGGCGTCTTGTATTCTCTGGAGTTTAGAAGAATAAAAGGAAATCTCATTACAAAGTACAAGATACTGAAGGGGCTTTATAGGGTAGATGTTCCAAAGATTGTTTCCATTGGTCACGGAATCTAAAACTCAAAAGAACAGACTGAGATAAAGGGGAGTGTCTTTCAGGACTAGGACGAGGAGAAATTTCATCATAGAGTAGTGAATCATTGGAACCCTCCACCCCAAAGTGTTGTGGATACTCCCTTGTTAAATACATTTAAGGCTGGGACAGACAGATTTTTGGTACCTCAGAGAACCTAGGTACATGGGGGAGTGTGCAGGAAAGTGCAACTGAAGCTGAAGATCAGCCATAAGCATACGGAGTGAAGGAACAGGCTCAATGGGCCATATGATCTACTCCTGATCCTATTTTTTGTGTGTGAATTGATTGAAGGGTGTTCTTTCAAGCTATCAAGAACATCATCTTGATTTCTTAAGTATTAAAACACTGGATTAAGCAGAGTTCCCAGAGCTGCTAACTCAGTTGTTGAATATACAGGACAAATTTTGAAACAAAATGCTGCTTGGGTTATCTATTTCTGTTAATTTGCAATAGAATCAGTCATTCGGCACAGAAATGACCCTTGGATCCAAATAATCCATGCCAACCACAGTCTCAAATTAAACTAGTCCCAACTGCCTGCACTTGGCCCATATCCTTTCAAACATTTCTTATTCATATACTTATCCAAATGTCTTTTAAACATTGTAACTAGTTGACAAACAATTTGGCTTAGTTGACAACAGTCTTCACCAGAATCTCAAAACATGGGAATGGCACTCAGTCAAATGTTTTACAAATAACAACCAATTTGTAACTCTAAATAAAAAAAAGGAAACATAATCACATGTGGCACCCTCAGGCTCAGGTGAAGCCTGAAGCTGCATTGTCTGTCACCAGAGCTGGGCTGGGCGGAGCTGTCCTGGCTCAGAGTGCTTCCCTGAGCACTGCATACTCTGAACCCAACACTTGTTTTTAACATAGAGAGAGGGTGGAGTCAGCAGCTTCATAAAGAGCACGAGATCACATGGGGACAACTTCTACATAAAGAGATTAGCGTATGAAGGGCAGCTGTGGTGGGAGATAAAAACCAGGAGGGAGCCCCTTTAACCTGCTTCAACTTGTCACAGCTACATCACAGGAAACCAGATGGGTAATTGGTGGGTATTTCTTTTGTGTCTATCTTGATTAGCCAAGTGGTTTAAATCAGATGTTACTGCAGCAGAAGAGTTCAGTTAAAAAATTGACTTTTAAAACCTTCAACATGCAAATGAATCAATGAAATAGAATAGTGACAGAATGGCAGGCAGTGCATTGCTGTTGTAGCATGTGTGAGCCGGTGGATGCTGGTGTGATCTATGATGATATGTACAGCAAACATTGCCTGGTGAAGGAAATTCAGCTCAGAAGTGATGAGCTGGAATCCGGGTTGCGGACATTGTAGCAGATCAGAGAGGGGAAGGTACATGGACACTGTTTCAGGATGTAGTCACAACCTTTAGATTAATTACATCAAATTTCATCTGTGGTCAGAGACAGAAGGGACTGACTATGAGTGAGTTAAGTATTTACCTTTGGAGAAGCCTCAGTCAATGTCCTTGTCCAATAGGCACTAGATTCTTGTTCCCAGTGTAGACAAGGGTGCAGACTGCAGGGAGGATAAGTGAACTGATCACAGCACCATAGTCCAGACAGCCAGGCAAGTGGGGGAGAAAAGAAACACAAAGTTGTAATACAGAATAGCATAGTTAGGGGAATAGATACTGCTCTCGGCAACAGACAAGGTGACCCGAAAACATGTTGCCTGCCTGGTGTCAAGGTTCAGGACATTTATTCTGGGCTGGACAGGAAATTGGAGGGAGAGGGGGAGGATCCAGTTGTCATGGTTCATGAAGTTACCAATGACATAAATAGGTCTAGGAAAGAGGTTCTACTAAGGAATCACTTGCAGTCCAGGGCTAAATTAAAAAAGCAGAATTACGAAAGGTAATAATCTCCAGATTACTATCTGAGCCACATGCAAATTTGTACGAGTAAATAAGATTAGAGAGGTAAATGTGTGGCTCAAAAGATTGGTGTGGGGGAAATGGGTTCTAATTCATGCAACATTGGCACCAAAACTAGGGAAAGAAAGAGCTGTTCCTTTGGATAAGGCTTAATTTGAACCATGCCGGGACCAGTGCCCTGATAAATAATAGAGTTGTAGGTAGGGTTATAAATTAACTGGAGGGGGTGGGGTTCCATTGAAGGTTAAGTTTAAAAAAAATGCAATGAGAGCAAACGAACAGGTATTGAAGAAGTGAACAATAATCAAAGTGTGACGGGGGCTAGAAAATATATATTTATAGGACACAGAACAAGTACAGTACAAGGGTGTAGCAGAAATTAGAACCAGAGTAAGTAATAATGATAAAAGGTTAAAGCTTAAAGCTCTTAATCTGAATGCATGCAGCATTTGGCACATGTTAGATGAGTTATTGGCACAAATAGAAATAAGTGGATATAACTTGATAGGTATTACAGAAATATGGTTGCCGGGTTACTAAGACTGGGAATCCAATATTCAAGGATATTTGACATTCTGGAATCCTCAACTTAAATAAGGACAGTTGCAGGAGATATGAAGAGAGACATGTCTAAAGTGGTATGGAAAAATAGATAAGGCGAAAGTCAGGAGATGTGCAGTGGCACGTTTAAGCAGGCATTTCATAATCATAGAACCCCTACAGTATGGAAACAGGCCCTTCAGCCCAACAAGTCCACACCGACCCTCAGAGCATCCCACCTAGACCCAGACCCATATAACCCACCTAATCTACATATCCCTGAACACTACAGGCAACTTAGTATGGCCAATCCACCTAGCCTGCACATCTTTGGACTGTGGGAGGAAACTGGAGCACCCAGATGAAACCGATGCAGACACGGGGAAAATGTGCAAACTTCACACAGACAGTCGCCCGAGGGTGGAATTGAACCCAGATCCCTGGCGCTGTGAGGCAGCAGTGCTGATCACCGAGCCACCATCCCGCCCAAGTTCAGCAATAAGTTACATTGTTCAAAAAGGTCTTGGTGAGAAGAATGAACCACCCATGGTTAACAAAGGTAGTAGAGCAGAATAATTCATCAAAACTTAGGCATACAAAATGGTGAAATACAGTGGTAGACCAGAAGAGTGATTTTTTTTTTAAAAAGGAACCAAAAGTGGATATCTAAAAAGGTAATAAAAAGAGGGAGAAAATTATAAAAATAAATTGGCAAGGAATACAAGAACAAATAGCAAGAGCTTCGATGGGTATATAACAACAGAGTAGCTAACGCAAGTGGAGGACGCAACCGAGGAATTAGTAGCAGGGAACCCAGAAATGACAGGTAATTTAAACCAATAATTTACATCAGTCTTCACGGTGGGGAAGCCACAATAAACATCCCAAAGATAACAGATAATCAACGTGCTAGATCACTGAAAACGTTTAAACAAGAGGGAGGTGGATTTTTGAAATAGCACACTGAGAACTACGAGGAGCTGATGCGAAAGAGGTGAGGCCTGGGTCAGATCAGCCATGACCCTATTGAATGGTGGGCAGGCTTGAGGGGCCAAATGGTCTACATCTGCTGCTATTTATGTTCTTAAGGTTCTTCACAGGACCATTAACAAAGTTTAATGCTAAACCTCATGAGAAAATATTAGTGAAAATACCAAATGCTTAGCCAAACAGCATCTTATTTGTTGGAATCTTTTAGGAAGTGTCTGAAACAGAGGTAGGTGATGATACACAATGGTTCCGACAATATATTTTGGGTGGAATTTAATCCAGGCATTGGGATCTCATTCATAAGGTGGAAAGGCAGCAGAATGTCATGTCACCCCAATTAAAGAATGCCATTGTATTAAATGTCAGAAAGGCACTTAAGTGGTCATCAGTGAGTCTTCCATGGGATGAAGGGCAAAAGCTCAATGCAACTGGGAATGTGGTGGTAATTACTGGCAGTACGCCCAAAAAAGACCGAGGATCTGTGATGGACAAAGCCAATTAGGATTAAGGGTAGAATGGAGTAACCACGTGTGATGATACTATGGCTTTAAGAGGTGCATTTTGTCCTGGTTTCTTTTGAACAGAGAGGTTTTAAGACAGGTGTAGAGCTGTCTATTTGGAGCCAATACAGTTAATAGCTTGTGAGGGCTTGGTATATTTTTAAAAATAAAGGTAGGAACAATAGAAGCAGCCTGAATGGATGGGGCAAGCTCCCACCGAATCAGGATTTTTAGTTTTTTATTTTGACAGTAGCTGTTGTTGCTGGAGTCTCAGCCAGGTGTGGAAGCTGCAGTACGTCTCTCCCTGCTACACTCTCTCTCAGGGTCTTCTCTTGATGTTTTTCCCTCCTGGATCAGAGAATTGTCTGTGAGACAATCAATTTTTCTGAACTTGCCTTTTGCCAAGGGTGTGTTTATGGGATGTTGCTACATTGGAATAGTTACTGTTTAGTAACTAAATAATCCATTCTTCTGTTAATCCATTATTCCAATAGTTAAATTATTTTAATTTCTTCTTTCTTTTGTTGTATTTTAACTATAGTGTATGAACTGTGCGTTTTGCTTCAAATCTGGCAGTTTGACCAGTCGAATTGCAACTGGAACGCCACACCTTACACTTAATTTTTAAAATAAGAAAATGTTAGGGTCTAGACAATCTTCTGAATATACTTTGAGGTGGTTTGGTTTGGTCCATAACACATGGAAGGGGTTTACTGGCTTAAGTGAGCTGAGTAGGGGAAGAGGGTTTAAAAAAAAAAATGGCTATCAGTAGGTTCCCACTTTTTGATACCAGATCCTTTGATCAGGCACTGAGCCAACCAGAAGCCTGCAAGCAACCACAAAAGGACTCGTTTTTTGGACTCCCGAATCACGACTCCCCCACTCACTGCCAGTTTAAAGCCAGTATCAACAGGTCAGAGCCCTGATGAGAACATTAATTGTCCACATAAGAGCCTCATTTGGTTTCGGGGCAGGAAGGCAATTCATGAACTTTATCATATGGGACTTAGCAGAAATAGAGGTGGAAAGATAGTCGGATGCCTACCCTGCACCCTCTTTCCCCTATTAAACACTACCTTCGCATCCAAATTCAGGGGCTGGAAAAAAATTCTACTTGAATGTTGACACTGGAGATGATTTTCTACTTCAATGCCTGTAGCATCAACTAACAATTGCACACTGCAGCCTGTAATCTGCTGTCTGCTCAGATTAATGAATCAAAATCATAGCATGCATGTATGAAGCAGAAAATCTCCCTTAAGATACCCAAGTTGTAAAATTGTTCAATTCTTCATCATTCAAAATTAACGTCCCATACTTTTTCACTGGCTTCAGGTACTTGACACCTAGTATTAGCAGCTTTAATGTAATTTAAAAAATCCCAAGGTACTTCACACTTGGTTATAAAGCAGAATTTGACACCAAGCCACATTAGAAAATTTCAAAATCTTCTTTGACTAAGATTTTAAGGATCATCAAAGGAAGAAAGAGCAGTAGACACAGAGGTTTGACAGGGAATATCCAAAGCTTCAGGCTTAGCAGCTACCAATGGCACATTAATAAAACTAGGATGAGACAGAACTAGAGGAAGATCAAACGAACAAATGTTTATAAAATAAGAGATAAGGTAGAGACCTTTAAGAGATTTGAAAATCTAGGTGGGGATTTTAGAATTGAGGCACAGCTCAAATGAGAGCCAATTTAGGTTTGCAAGCATGGGCGATCAGTGAATGGATCTTAATGAAACCAAGGAAGCAGATAACAGATCTTTAGATGGTCTCAAGTTCACACCAGGTAATGTGTAAGGTCAGGACTTACGCAGTTAATGGTAAGGCCCTGGGAACTGTTGTTGAACAGAGAGACCTAGTGGTTCAAGGTATATAGTTCTTTGAAAGCTGTGTCACAGGTAAACAGGGTAGTTAAAAAGATGTTCAGCACACTTGTTGTCATTGCCCAGACCATTGAGTATTGGGGTTGGGACCTCATGTTGCAGTTGTACAGGATGTTGGTGAGGCCATTTGAGTTATGAGGAGGTGCTGGATAGGTTGTGACCTTTTTTTCACTGAAGCATAGGAGGTTGAGGTGTGGCCTTATAGATGTTTATACAATCATGAGGGGCATAGATGAAGTGAATAGCAAAGGTCTTTTCCCTAGTGTAGGGGAGTTCAAAACTACAGGATATATTTTTAAGGTGAGAGAAAAAAGATTTAAAAGGGACCTGAGGAACAACTTCTTCCACACAGAGGGTGGTTGTACATGGAACAGACTGTCTGAGGAAGTGGTAGATGCAAGTAGAGTTACAACATTTAAAAGACATTTGGACAGTTACATGAGCAAGAAAGGTTTAGAGGGATATGGGCCAAATGCAGACAAGTGGGGCTAGTTTAGTTTGAAAAACTTGGCCAGCATGGACAAACTGTTTCTGTGCTGCACGACTATGTGGAACAGTCAGATGTGTACATAAGAAAGCAAGAAAATCTAGAGGTAAGAAAATCAACATTTACAGTCTTGGCAACAGGTGACTTGAAATAGGGGGATAGTTGTACAATGTTATGATGGTGGAAGGAGGTGTTTTCAATTTATCATAAGCTCATTTTGGGGTAAAGTGTGATATCATAGTTGCAAACATCCTGGTTTGGCCTGAGACAACTGCCAGGGAGATGGGACTAAGGAATAGAGTTTGTTTTTTGCAATATTTAATTGGAAAAAAAAAATCCTGTTCATCTAGTACTGGATCTTTGACAAGCAGTTTGGTAAGTTAGCCACAATTGAGTCAGGAGAGGTGGTGGTGTGACAGAGCTGAGGAACATCAGTTAACATTTGAAAGCTGATACATTGGTGAAATTTCATGCTCCTCCAGGGGTATTACAGTTATTGGAGGCCACATGGGCAAACTGCCAAATAAAGCCTGTTGGGGGTCTCTCTTTCTTGGGCACAGTGCCCAATGAATGGCTCAGTCGGTAGCAAGGTTGCTGCCCAGGAAAAGACATCCCATTTCCCTGCCATTGGCTCTCCAGTTTATGGATGGGCTTACTGTCACAACCATTAAATTTCACCTTGTGTTTTAGGCTAATGTCCCTAAGATACAACATTTAGTTGCTAAGTAGGAGGTGGGTAGGATTCCAGGAACCTGTGCCCACTCATCTGCACTTGGGTGAACTCTTGATATTAATTAATCTATTTCCTTGATTCATGTCCAACATACTCTGCCTTCAATATTGGTGCACAATTCTCTCTTTGGCAGTCATATTTCAATTACATAAGCAAGCTTGGAAGGAGAAAACAGTATACATTCCATTAAGCTTTCCACAGACTGTGTCAAATCAGATGTATCTAGCACTTTATCCTATTCAATGTATTAGCAACAATGGAAAATTATTAACTATCCTCTGTGACGCAGGAACAAATTCTGAAAGCTGGAAAGAACTGTCGAAACAAGTTTGTACAGCAGCTAAAACAATGACCAGAAAGGAAACAACAGACCCAGTGTCAGGGCACAGGAACAGCTTCTGGCAAAAAGACTCCATGCCAACCACTTAACATATCAGATAATCCATTTTTCCCTTAATTCCTCTGCTTAATTCAAACTGAGATTTATTATGATTTAAACAAAATGATCACATGCATACACTGGTTTACATTTCAGATGTAATGACAGTAAAAATTAGTAGACTACTAACAGACTATTACTGGATATAGTGGTAGTAGTTTTTAGGAGTAGTCTAACTGTACAATGTCAAAGTACAGTGTGCAATATAAAGATTGCAGTATAGAACAGAAATGCTCTTACAACCAGATAGTAGGTGTACATCAGCACAGGTAACTAAGATACTGAAAAACAAGTGCTAACAAGAAATAAAATACGGATACAAAAAACTGCCAATATCTTAACAAGCAAACCACTTAGAGGACAAATATCGAAAACGAACTGATGCTATGAATGCTTTTGAAGTTATAGCTGTTTCGAACAACAAAATCATAATAATTACAATGGATTAATTTCCAAAGCAATAACCCAAGACAGATATTTAACTGTCAGGATGCAGTGTATTTCGAATAAATCAACATGAACAAAATATATTTGTTACATAATGTAAATTTTATACTAAAATGAATTTTTACTATTTTTTCATTCTTGCTATTGTGTGTAAAATATTGAAGTGAAATGTAATAAAAGCTATATATACCCTAATCAATCAGAGTCTTCACTGCTGTCAAAAAGGTTAAGCTGTGTTTTGTTTTGTGCTTCCTTTCCAAGTGAAAGCTTTGGTGATTTATCACAGGAGCTCTCCTGAGTTAAAGGACTAAACCACGACTGAAGATGATGTTCAGATTCCATATCATTTTGCAGATCGCTCCTTTGTAAAGAATTAGGAGACTGCCATGAAAGATTTCTCTCAGCCACTTTAGGAATCTCTTTCCCCCAATTCTGCTGTTGTGGAAAATTGCCCCTTTTTACTTGTCCCCGCCAGTTCTGATCTCCCACATAGAGTCCTTCAAGAGAGTGCCTTCGCCTTTCATTCATAGTTGTTTTTCTGTGGGTACCTGCCTTAATCTTCTGCTTATCCAAAGCAGCTTGTTTAATGAAAACATTAAGGTTCTTTGATTTATTTGATGCTTTGGCAATGTTTTCCTTTTTCTTACTGCGTGCATTATAGGTGGTTCCCTTTTTAGTGCATCGTCCAGTTGCCATCTTCCTGCCTGTCATTGCGCTGTAACCTCTCCTTGTATTGTTCTTCATAGTTGTGTTCTGCCACATTTTCTGACCAAAGTTATATTTTACATTTGGATTGAAGGATACAGGAGCCCATCCGTTTTCACTGTCATTGTGATCTATTTTCTGAATAATGCACTGCTTAGGAGCATTGGAAGTATAGACTGTTTTGCTCTTTGAGCCACTCTGGTATTCAGCCAATTTGACATCAGCATGGGAAGATACTTGAAAAGGTAATTCATTCGGCAAAACCTCCCTGTGCACAATGTGAGGAAATGGACACTCAGATGTGTGATTGGAGTTTGTTGCAGCAGAAAATGAAGAAGTGTCTTCAGCCTTGCCTCCACAACATGAAGACATGGCATTATGTTCATGAATGGAAGTACGTAGCCCCGACCTGGCATCCGCTGGTAAAGTTTTTTGGTGAACATTCAGATGAATACTGCTATCATCATTAGGTAATATTTCAGAACATACTGCTTTAGTATCAAAGCATTGGTGGCTGTCCACAACATCTGGTTGAGGTTGGATTGATGTTCTGCAAAGTCTTGTACTTTCATAATAAGCCTTGTCCTTAGTAACTACGCACAGTTCTTCATTTGAACTAGGTGTTGTTTGTGTTGTATTATTTTGCACCTGGATGTTTAGGTTTGAATTAAAAGTGAGTTTATGAAGTTCAGACAGGATTTCTTTAACCTGAAAGTTATCTTTAAACCAAAACAGCTGTTCAGACATTTTCTGATGTTGTTCATATTGTGAATTTTTAATCCCATCTAGGCATTCCTGCATTGTTTGTAGTTGAGTTCTAAGATTACTCACTTCCTTCTCCTTCTGAAAGATAAAAAGTCAAGGTGTTCATGAACCTATGCTCTTCACAGTTCTATAATCTAAATACAGTCAATATCTCCTGATGGTGACATTTTCAGAACAATTTATAAAACTCTACTATGACTGTCTGTGACCACTATAACTCAAAAGGGAAATGTATAATTCCTAGCTTCCTGTTTGATTCAACTAATGCTGGGTATTATCTTTGCAAAATGGCAAACAGAATGTTAAAACGATTGAGGACAGACACTGACTGTACTGTGTACAATAAGGAAAAACAAGTAGCCAAGGTATCATTTGCAATGGCTTATTTTCTTTCTCTCACCACATTACCTTTGGTGTCCCACAAGGAGCTTTTCTTGCCCTTTAATTTTCATTCACATACTTCCCCTCAGCAATATCATTCATAAACATAATGTTAGTTTTTGCACGTATGCTGACACCCAACTCTCGATGTTTTCAAGTCCTGCTCACCCATGACTCCTGCTTGCGGAACTAAACTGAGTTATTAGATAAGCTGGAATCATTTTTCATATTTTAATTCATGTTTTCAAATCTCTCATGGCCTCATCCCTTCCAGTCTTGAATCTCCTCCAGACCAACAACTCACCAAAGATATCACTGTTCATCTAATTCTGGATTATTGAGCATTTCCAATTTGAATTGCTCCACCACTGGAGGCTATGCCATTAATTACCTAGGCCAAAGTGCAAGAATTCTCTCCCAAAACTTATCTGCCTCTCATTCCTCCATTAAGATGCTCCTAAACATATATCTCCATATGTATCCGGCAGCAAGTAAGCTGAGACAGGAGTGCAGTTAGCCAAATTTACACAGATTGATACAAAGTCACAGGAAAGATGTGGAAGCATTGGAAAAGGTGCAGAGGAGATTTCCCAGGATGTTGCCTGGAATGGAGGGAAGGTCTTACAAGGAAAGGTTGAGACAGCTAGGGCTTTTCTCTTTAGAGTGACGAAGGATGAGAGGTGACTTGATAGAGGTGTACAAAATGATCAGAGGTATAGATAGAGTGGACAGCCAGAGACTTTTTCCTAGGGTGGAGGTAGCTATTACGAGGGGGCATAGTTTTAAAAAGTGAGTGGAGGTAGATATAGGGGAGACGTCAGAGGTAGGTTCTTTACTCGGAGTGGTAGGGGCGTGGAATGCATTGCCGGAGAGGGTAGTGGAGTTGGCCTCATTATGGGCATTTAAGCAGCTATTAGATAGGCATATGGATGATAGTATAAGGTAGGAGTGGAGGTTAGATAGACCTGAGGTTTAGGGTAAAAGTTCGGCACAACATCGTGGGCGAAAGGGCCCATACTGCACTGTACTATTCCAGGTTCTAGATGGATAAAGATAGATAGTTTTGGTAATGTTATAAAGCAGAGGTCAACACCCCCTCCCCGCTCTGATAACTAAAACTGAAACACCCAGAGTGGCTCGCCTCGCCCTATAATCTATTAAAAGAAGTGAGAAAAGTGGTATAACCTGCCTCTCACTCCCAATCTGTTACAAAGGAGTGGTTAAATGAAACAAACTCTTGACACTCACTCTATAATCAACAATTAACAATTTATTTAGCTAACTCTAACAGTGAACAAATTAACTGAACTATTAACAAACTGAACAATTCCCCTTCTAACTACTAACTATTCCCGAATAAACCACGATTATAATGGTATGCTATTCTAATAAATACAAAAATAAAAATACAAATAAAACCAAAATGAAAATAATTAGAACTTAGTCCCTCAATTATAGCCAGGTTACATCTTCTGGAATGTTCTGTGCCTACTCCATTGGTCTTCTGTCACGAATGTTCTGTCTGTGAATTCTTCTGTCTGGAATATTAGCTAAGAGTGCCGCGATACCTTTATTAATGAGATGACGCTTTCTCTAAGAGCTGAGAGCGCTGATCTGCTATCAGATGGCATTTGATTCTCTCCCGATTTTCCAAATGGCCTCATCTTCTTTCCCCTTGATGACATATCAATTTCTTACAACAGAATTGGTCTTATTTTGTCAAAACTATCGGATTTACATTTATTTAGTTTTTGGTATCTAAGGGCTGGGTTTAAATTAATTGGTTAAATTCAAATTTGTTGTCTTGATAAAAATGCTGCTTTGCCTGCCTTTTGATACAAATGTTGCAGTTCAGACGCTCAGTGGACCTGCAAACCCACAAGCTGCCCACAGACCCATTTTCCCCTCTCCAAGCCTAGAAAAGGTGCATCATCTTTTAAAGGGACCATACACCGCCTTCCTCCCGCCACTACCATTTTACAAATGTCAATATTTGAAAAACATCAAATTTTAATGTCCTGCCTTCCAATCCGCAAATACGCTAGCCAACTTCACAACAGTAATGATACAGATGTGCTTAGAATGTCATCTTAGTGTCAACTACGATTTTAAGGCTGCAAAAGGTTTGTTTCAGCTTCAGATGGTTGTCAGAGAATGTAGTGGCACAGGTAACTAGGAAACAGAGTCTGTAGTAGAAGCTGAAGAAAGTGGCGTGACTTCCTACAATTTAATTGGAAGAAATTTCTGTTCATCTAGCATTGAATGCCAGACAAGCAGTGTGACAATTTAGTATTGTTAGCAGAAAACGAAGAACAGTATAGCACAGGAACAGACCTTCAGTCCACCAGGACACCCATCTAAAGTAAAAACTTTTTGCCTCTATGAGGGCCATATCCTTCTATTCTATGTCTATTGATATATCCTCAAAATGCCTCTTAAATGTTGATATTGTATCTGCCTCCACCACCTCCTCCTTCTAGGCACCTGCCACCCTCCATATAAAAAAAAACTTGCTTCTCATATCTCCTTTAAACTTACCCCCTTTTACCTTAACCCACGGCCCCTAGTAGTTGATATTTCTGCCCTGGGAAAAAGACACCCTGTATAGGAAGGATATTGTGAAACTTGAAAGGGCTCAGAAAAGATTCACAAGGATATTGCCAGGGTTATACGGTTTGAGCTTCAGGGAGAGGCTGAATAGGGTGGGCTATTTTCCCTGGAGCGTCAAAGTGACCTTATAGAGGTTTAGAAAATCATGAGCGGCATGGATAGAGTGAATAATCAAGGTCTTTTCCCTGGGGTGGGGGAGTCCAAACCTAGGTGGCATAGGTTTAAGGTGAGAGGGGAAAGGTTTAAAAGAGATATAAGTGGCAACTTTTTTCACACAGAGGGTGACGGTGTACGGATTGAGCTGCCAGAGGAAGTGGTGGAGGCTAGTACAATTAGAACACTTAAAAGGTATCTGGATGGGTATATGAATAGGAAGGGTTTAGAGGGATATGAGCCAAATGCTGGCAAATGGACAATTAATTTAGGATATCTGGTTGGCGTGGACAAGTCGGACCGAAGGGTCTGTTTCCATTCTGTATAGCTCTGTGACTCCAACTATCCATGCCTCACAATTTTGGAAACTTCTGTCAGGCTGACCCTCATCCTTCAACATTCAAGTGAAAACAAACCAAGTTTGTCCAATCTCTCCTCATAGCTAATATCCTCCAAACCAGGTAACATCCTGGTAAACTGTTTCTGTACCCTCTCCAAAGCCTCCACATCCTTCTTGTAGTGTGGTGACCAGAACTGCACACAATAATCCAAATGTGGCCTAACTAGACTTCTATACAGCTGCACGATAACTTGCCAATTTTTATACTCTGTGCCCTGACCACGAAAGCAAGCATGCTATATGCCTTCTTTACCACTTTATCCACTTGTGTTGCCACTTTCAGGGAACCTGTATGCCTAGAACACTCTCGATGTTGAGCTACTAAGAATTCTGCCACTTACTGCGTGCTTCTATCCTACATTAGGTCTTTCAAAATGTATCACATGGCATTTGTCCAGATTAAACTCCATCTGTAATTTCTCCACTCGAGTCTCTAGCCTATCTATATTGCTGTACCCTCTGGCAATCCTCCTCACTATACACAGCTCCCCCAATCTTCGTGTTGCCCACAAACTTAGTAAGCAGGCTACCTACAATTTCCTCCAAATCATTTATATATGTATATAAAATACAAACAATAGGTGTCCCAGCAATGCTCCCTGTGGACTACCACTGGTCACAGACTTCTAGCTAGAAAAACACCCTCCCACCACTACTCTGTCTTCTACGAATAATCCAGCTCTGCATCCATCTTAAGAGATCTCTGCAGATCCCACGTGACTACACCTTTTGTATAGCATGTCATGACGGACTTTGCCAAAGGCTTTGCTAAAGTCCACATAGGCGACATCTATTGCATTGTCCTCAATCATCTTTTTCACTTCCTCAAGAAGCTCAATCAAGTTTGATAGCTATCACCTTCTCTGCACAAAACCATGCTGCCTATCACTAATAAATTCATATTTTTTCAAATGTGAAAATCCCTCAGAATATTCTTCAATTTCTTAGGGGTGGCACAGTGGCTCAGTGGTTAGAACTGCTATACTGACATGCTCCAGAAAATCAATATGATCCTCCTAGGACTCATCATCCACCATGTCCTTCTCTTTTGTGAATTCCAATGCAAAACATTCATTAAGGACCTCACCCACTTCCTCCATCTCCATGCATAAATTCCCTCATTTATCTTGAGTGGACCTATCCTTTCCCTAGCTACCCTCTTGCTCCTTGCATATGAATAAAAAGCCTTGGGATTTTCCTTAATCCCATTTGCCAAAATATTTCATGGCTTTTTAGTTCTCCTAATTCTTTGTTTGAGTTCTTTCCTGCCATCTTTGTATTCTTCGAGTGGCTGTCTTCAGTTTCCTAAAACCTTATGTATATCACTTCTTTCTTTTTGATTGAGCTCTCAATTTCCCTTCTCATCCAAGGTTTCTGAATCTTGTCATCCTTATCCTTCATTTTCAGAGGGACAAGCTGGTCCTGAACTCTAATCAACTAGCCTTTAAAAAATTCTTGCACGCCAAATGTGGATTTACCCTCAAACAGCAGTCCCCAGTCTACATTCCCCAGTTCCTGTCTAATATTGTAGTAGTTAGCTTTCCTCTTTCACCCAAGAGTGCTCTTATCCTTATCCATATCCATAAGTAATTTAAACTTACAGAATTATGGTCTCTGTTCCTGAAATACTTCCCCACTGAAGCTTCAATCACCTGGCTGGATTCATTCCCCAATACCAGGTCTAGTATGGCCCCTTCCCTTGTTGGACTATTTATATACTGTTTCAAAAAAAAACAAAAACATCCTGGGCACACCTAACAAATTCTCTCTCATCCAAGCCCCTGGCACTAAGCGAGTCCCAGTCAAATTACCCACCACACAACCTTGCTGTTTTTACATTTTTCCATAATCTGTCTACATATCTATTCTTCTATCACCCACTGGCTTTGGGAGGCCTGTAAGACAATCCCTTCAAAGTGACTGCTTCCCTCCTATGACCAAGCTGTACCCATATGGCCTCGCTGGATGAGCCCTCCAAGGTGTCCTCCCCCAGTACAACTGTGAGATTCTCCCTCATCAGTAATGCAATTCCCCCACCTCTTTTACATTCTTCTCTATCACACCTGAGACATCTAAATCCTGGAATGTCAAGCTGCCAGTCTTGTCCCTCTCTCAACCAAGTTTCTGTAATAGCTACAACATTATAGTTACATGTATTAATCCTAGGTCTAAGTTCATCAGCCTTATCTGTCATACTCCTCGGATTAAAACAATTGACTTCAGAACACCAGTCTCAATGTGTTCAGAAACCTCCCTCTGCCTGTTTTTCGTCTTAGTCTTACTGGCCTTAGTCTCAGGCTCTTTCTTGGCCATTTTACTTGCCGACTTTTTGCTCTGGCTCACAGCCCCCTGCCAAACTAGTTTTAATCCTCCCAAGCGGCACTAGCAAACCTCCCTGCCAGGATACTGGCGCCCCCTCAAGTTTAGGTGTACGCATCCTTCTTGTACAGGTCCCAGTTGTCCCACTGATCCACATACCTGAAGCCATCCGTCCTACACCAGCTCTCTGCTCTGCTTGTGTTATGTCTCTATCAAGCCACAGATTGTCACCTTTGGTGACTAATGGGCTGAAATCAAGGTTCAATTATTCTTCTACTCTTACAAATTTTCTGGGGCTCAACAATAAAATCCTCCCATGAAACTCGCCAAAATTGAGACATAGTTGCTTTTCCAGTAAAATTCAGCAGTGTCTTTGCAGCTAAAGCTGCTGGCACATGCTGATGGTGTGACATTGACATAACACAATGCCGTACAGCAACATGTCCATCCCTTAACTGGTCAGCGCTGGCAAACACAACAAGATGGCTGACTTTCTATCTTTACTAAAAATTAAGGAAAAGACAGAGCTACTTTGAGCCTATAAATTCTGAATGAAGTGGCAATGTGCAAAAATGCAAGGCAGAGATGCTGTGAGCAACGAATTAAGAACAAAGTCAGTGAGTACTTAGAAAATGAGTATAAGCCCTGAGATGTATCTGTTGCGATACATGAGATGGGTGCCTGTTCCTGAATGGAAAACAGCCTGGCAGAAGCATTTCAATGTAAGGTGTTAGTGAGTTCCAAAGTGCAGTAAAGAAGTGCTGGACTCCATTATTACTGGGAAAAAAAGACAAAAACCTGCAGCTGCTGGAATTCAGAAATACAAACAGAATTAGGTAGAAAAACATCAGCATCTGTGGAGACAAAGCAGATTTGACATTTTGGGTCCGGTGACCCTTCTTCAGAACTGATCCACAGATGCTGCCAAAACTGCTGAGTTTTTTCAGCAATTTCTGTGTGCATTTCTATTATAAGTGAGTTTGAGATAAGTTATAATGATGTGCTGAGACTCCAGCGATGGAGGAGGCAGGTGGTTGCTGCCTATATAGTGTACCCAGTGATGTTGGAGAATGGTGACCAAGATGAAGGCTTGGAGAAGATGCAGGAGAGCTGCAGCTGCCAGGTAGCCAGCCTGGAACTTACAGGTTTGGAGTTGGTGCCATCTAGCCTTCTCTGTGCTGACTGGAAAAACAGCAACCTGTACATAAATGAGGTGAGCCAATAATGAAATATTAATGCATCCATATAGATTCCTCAACACTCACTGGCAAATTAAAGTTGACTGGTCTTTAAATGCTGGGATTATCCTTACAACCTTCTTGAACGTGGCAATAACATTTTCAATTCTCCAGTCTTTTGGCACCTCCCCCCAGTCCAGCAAAGACTTAAGCATTATGGCCAGTGTCCTCAATTTCTACCCATCACTTCCTTGAAAGTCCTTTGGGGTCCTAGTGCCTTGTCAACGTTTTTTATAAAAACTAATAGTCATACATCGTACACTTTCCACTGTGTTAAAAAGTCATTTTACTGCAGAGCAATAAAAGTATCAACAGCAGAAAGTGCACTTCAATTTTGTGTAAATAAACATTATGCAATTGACAGCAGAGGGTCGGAGGTGTTACAACAAATTAATGTATTTCAGAGCTTCTACCCAAACCTTACCAGGTATTTTGAATGAGAGCTCTAAAATCCATTATCTAAAGCATCTGCTGAAATTCGCAAACTTAAAATACAAAGCTGTCAAAAACTGGTTAGAACAATAGGCAAACAGTGCCTTAAGTACAATTTAAACAGTGTAAGTATAAACATTTTCAAATTATTTGAATCATTATTTGTTTTTTATATAAACAAAATTATAGCACAAATTAGTTTCTTCAGTTAATTTTTAGTAATTGCATGTTTGTCACAATAAGCATGGCTAGATTCATCTTTTGACAGAAGAAATAAATCTTACTGCTCTCCAAATCTCAAAGGACAACATTAAAGGCAAGGCTCAAATGCAAACAAAATATTTCACATGAATGAAAAGACAACAGTTCAATTTCGGATTGACTTCTAATGACTGCTGAAAGAAAAACTAATATATATTAGCGATCAAAATAAACATAATTTATTTCAATCCACAGCCTATTACTTTGCCTTATGAACAGATGATTAACTTACAGATGCAAGTCTCTTGTCCATTTCCAGAATTTGCTCAGTACTACTTCGAGCTTCCAAGGCACTCACAATTGATTCATAGTGAGTGTTTATGTTCTCCTGCACTGAACAAAGGGTAATGTGGGATAGGCAGTGAGAGGAAATAACAACATGTGAAATGTAGACAATCTAAAACTTATGAAAACACCATTATTCTTTATATGGGTGTCAGAATTTGGAAATTCATGCTGGGCTACTGAAGGTGGGGTGTCAAAAATGATTACCTCTGGGTTGCTAAGGGTGTGAAACTCTATTGGGTTAATGAAATTCAAGTAAAATTTCAAGCATGCCAAAATAAATTTGTCTAAATAATATTATCGTCCTGTGTGTAATTGGCAGCTGCATAAAAGTGTTACAGGAACTTTGGGTTTAGAAGAAAAACTCCTGAAATTTACCGATCAATTTACATATGGCCACTTATAGCTTGACCTTCCTGGTTTTCAATTTGTTTTATCATTATTTTTGTGATTCTAAGAAATGTTTGTCCAGTATATATTAAATACTATATGAAGTTCATTAACTATCTTGACTTGTTTAACTTGTACAAGAAATAATTGGGACTTTGGCAACTGTACAGTGCTCCACCTAGTGGTCATGTAACCATATGTAAAGCTCACCTACAATTTTCTAAAATACTCATTCACAAAAATGTCCAAATAGTTGGTAATTTACTTTTGTGAAAACATAATTCAGTTTTCATAAGGAATTATTGTGTTGGGCTTATTTGAAGTTAACATTTAGATGTCAGTAGCACAAAGAAATGAGCTTAGAACAAGCTGGAATCTAACAGCAAAATTCAGTATAACAAAAGCCAATTAGTTACAGCCCTCTCTAATCCCATTATAGAGATATGGAGTTCATTTTTTAAAATTATTGCATAACTTGTTTATATACTTTAATCCTAAATAGGAAACAATTTTTCCATTTCAGAAGAAATGCGTACAGTTGTGAATTAACCAGCCATCATACACTCTGATTATTTTCCTTTGATAGAGCTTGACACAAAAATTCAACTCTTAATGAAAGGAGTTAGTTTCTGTGGTTGGCTTAGAAAAGTGCTGCAAACGTGGAACATATTACATGTCAGTTAGCTTTAAACATAAATCTTGTCTCATGCTTGTTTTTGCTGCAACAGAAATTACAACCAATCTGTATTCTGCTGTTATGATTATACTCGAAATGAACACTTGGACGTTAAAAAAGTTTTCTCTGCTTATTGAACGATTTTGACTTATGATTTTAGCCTCTGATTTGAGCTCAATATTGATCATTTTTAGCTGGATTGTTCTGGGTTTCACTGACACTGTACATTTGCTTGAAATGTCAATGAAATGAAATCACATAACAATGAGCAGATGATTTATTTCTGATTTTCTAAACTAAACATTACTCAAGAGAATATTAAGTGGTAGGCCATTTCACCAAATCTAGTGGTTTTAAAATACCCATCCTGGATTATTCTGTCATTAAGTGTGGTAGAATTGTACAGTTGTCTTAGTGGTGTTCACTCTTCCACAAAAAAGTTACTTGAGAGCCTTAAAAAATGGTCAACTTACTTGTTTTTGATATACTGTCCAATCCCGCTAGAACCGATCTATTGTGCAGTTCGGTCTTCTTTTCAAGATTATTAAAGCATATTTTAATCTTTAAGATAAAAAATGTCAGATGTGTAAAATACCTCTTGAATAAATGATCAAGGGGTTGCTTATGGCAGTATTAGCAGAATTCACAACAACATTTGACTTTTATCTTTTCATGCTTGTGGTGCATTTTTTTGCATAAATATTGCATAAAGGAATGCTCAGTAAATTAATTAAACATTTGTCTGCAATTGCCACCAATACAGTATTAAGTTCCAGGCAAGTGTATGACTAGGTACACGTAAGAGGCAAAAACTCAAGCAGGCTTTATTTCTGTTAAAATAATTCTATTGAGACAACAGGGGAAGAGGGTTACAACCGTATGTCCTAAAAGACCACAATGTAGAACAGTGTGCTGCATGCAACACTAGACACCCAATGAAAGAGGTGCATGCTCATTTATGGAAAAGCAACATTAACAATCGATTAAGAATAAATAATGACACCATATGAAGCAATTCAGTTTCACACACAGGAATTTTTAAATTACTTATTTCTTGAACCTGCTAGTGTGATGAATTGAAAATACTATTTTGGGGAAAGAGGGCACTTCAACCTATATTTATTTTTAAATGTCTGTGCAGAAAACACAAGTTTAAGAAAACATGGCAAAGATTAAGTCATCTTACTGTAAATTGACCGATTTACATTCCCAGTGGGGAGTTATGTTTTGGCTACCAGAATTAGGTATTTCTAGCTGTTGTTCCCCAGCCAAGCATCTGTTGGGCCCCTGAAAAAGATTTAAGTAGCTTATGGTGTCAGTGTAGCTTGCTTTTCTGTTCAGACCTTTCAAATCTACACTGAGAAGGTGCAAGATCTTGGGATTTTGCTAGAAATGGACACAGCTTAGATGTAACCGGACGGAATTAAAGCTGAAGACTGCCATATCCTGGCTCATTACCATAGCAGCATTTAGTCCATAACTACTCCAAGTGCAATTTTGATTTGCCTTTTGAATGAAGCTTTGGAATCAAGTTAATGGGGTCATAAATGCAGCATAATTGGTCTCCAATCCAGCTTTTCCTTTTACACAGTCTCAGGGGTACAATTCAAATCAACCTTGAGTTTAAAAAAAACCTTTTAATCCTTGAACAATCATTTCATATGATTGAGTAGATTTTTCTATTTGCTCTGCTCAAGGAATTGGCATTCCACAAACAAACATACCGAAGAGGAAAACAGGCTGGAAATCAAACCACATTTCTGCCTCTACTATGCTGTCCTAGGATTTTCTGGTACATCACAGAAATAAGACTTGTGGTAAGCATTGACTTAAAATAATGACGTTAGTAAGGCAAGAATAAGCTTTTATAACTTCCCACCTCATTTTGTTTTATGTAAACTAGGAGGATATGCCTGAAGAATCCTGCCAAAAGGGCCTAAGTTAAGACTCACACATACCAGAGGCTTTCAAGGACTTTTGGAGCTGCCAAAGACTGGAGGAAAAATGACAGGTGCCTTTCTTTACTCCTAGAATTACATAAATTTTAAGTACAGAAGGCCATTCCACCGAAGTCTATGCTGGTGATTATGATCCACACAAGCAACCTTCTTGTCTCCTCTCATTCTGTATCAAAATAATATTAAACTGTTCAAACTGCCACTTTTCAACGATGCAACTAACAGCACAATTATAGCTTGCACCATCATATAGTTACAGTCCTGTTTCCACCCCGATTTACTCGCACAGGGCGTAGTAAGAAAGTGGCTTGGAGTTACATGTTGCTGTCAAGTATAGCCATATTGAGCTATGTCGTATTGAATAGGCAATGAACAGATAAGCACAGAGGAAAATCAGCCTTTATTCTTTCTCCTGATGGATCCAATCCCAATATGATTGAAATAATAATAATGCTTACTATGCTTTCCACATGTTACTGACACAATTGCAGTGTATGTTAAGTGTATCACATAAGCAGTGACAAAATGCTTAGACTTTATGTATACATACCCGGTCAATGCTTTCCTGCAGCTTAGAAAGCCAGTTATTAAAGTGCTCACTGAAACGATAGGAAATTAAATACAACATTGTAATCAAACATATCAGAAAGAGCTAGAATGTATGTGCTCTAAATTTTCAGTGATAACTACCTCTCTTCTTTATCTTTCACCTTTCTTCTGCTAATCTCAAACTGCTCCAGAAGGCTTTTGGATTTCCCAGCATAAAATTGAGTCAATAAACGATTCTCTTTGCTTTCCGCAGCAAATAAGTATGGCTTAGCCTGATATTTCTCATAGATCTTCGACTCAGTCTACAAACAGCAGAAATAAATAAGGTTTAGCTTGGTGTTTCTCACGGATTTTGATCTCTCTAACAAAAATAAATGACAACCTGTTCTTTTAATTTGGAGAATCAGAATTCAAAATCTAAATCATATTAGAGATCTTGTAAAATGGGCACTTAGGAACAAGTGATGACATTTGTACTCTAAAATTCGAGTACATTAAATATGTTCAAGTTATGGATATTGGCACTTGTGAATTACATGATAAATCCTGGCTCATATCCTTATACATTTGAATATGTTCTTGCTTTGAAGTCTATTTATTTTACTTAACAATGAAATATTTACCTTCTAACATGAAAAAGCAGTTACCATTAATCTCCAAACTCTAATCCATATTCTTCATAAATTTGCGGTTTAAAAATTATATGTGTAACAGCAAATGTCTTGCTTTACAGCTGCTATTAAATTGTCATAAATTTTTGCCATTTATGTATCTAAAGAAATCTCTGAACTGCATAATCTACTTTTTAACAATGATAATAATTGTTTTTAATGAAATCCTCCACTTTACATTATCTTTTTACATAATAAACAAAAGAACTCGAGGGCAGGAGGTGGCTTGTTCATGGCCTGCTCATGGTTTTGCTTTAATGCCTTTCTGTGACTAACTGCTAAAAGATCTAAGGGAGCAACTTGAGCGTATTTTCTTTCAATTTTCATTGTTGAAAATGTTTTCAGGTTTTGCTTGGCATCTACTTACAATTATTGGCCTGTAATCAAAAAATCTCATTTTATAGGACATCAGATATAAAGCTTTTGTTCTATCAATTGAGAAAATATGGAAGCTCCAATACATTACATTGCAGATAAAAACTCACTTCAAACAAATTAACTACTATACCAGACAGATAAATTCAGGGGCATCAGGATAGTCTGTTAGTAGACTTAAAATAGTAAGAAATCATCCTACATACTCATTTAGAAATTTCTGATACAGGTTTATCCTTAAATTCCAGTGAAGTACATTATTTGACAACAGCAATAACATGTATTTCCATAACACGTTTAATATAGAAAATTGTGAAAAAAATAAGAAGAATAAAAGAACAGATGACAAAAGTTAATGGTAGTATTAGAAATAAATAAAAGCTTGGCTCAGAAGAGGATTCTTCAGAATGTGAAGGGAGAGGTGGAGAGGCAGAAGACTTTAAGGAGGTAGATGCATATGGGTGAAGGAAAGGAAAGAGCGAGGACCTGAGGATACAGAAGACAACTTGATGGTTAAAGGACATTGTAGAAATATGATGGATGAAGCTGTGTGGGGATTAGAAGATTGACAATTTTAATGACAATTCAATGCACTGGTGGTCAAATACCAAATTGTGACATTTCTTAACACAGCTCATGTGACGCACACTTAGCGAGAACTTTGTATGCTTATTCTATAATGACTATGAACTTTTGAGTTTTATTTTGTTTAAACCTCATAACAGTAAGATTCAGACACTAGCTCACAGTTCAGAGTTGTCTTACTTCAATCTGCTGAGAGTTCTGCTGGGAATTCTTCTGTGCTCTTGAAGACAAGTTAAAATCCTGTGACTGTGAATTCTCAGGACAGAATTGTGATCCGAAAAGAAACTGAGAGTCAGACAAACTGGAGTAGTCACTAGGAGCACTGTCTCGAGTAGAATGTTTTGTCATCCTGTATCAAAAGAGTTCACGATAAGTAAACATAAGAAAGGCAATCAAGATGAGTGGTAACGTGCTGTATGCGCCTGATTTTGATATCATGTGCACTTGTTGCAATGCAAATAACATTGGAACATTTTCCGAAGTCTAACTGAGACGTGGTTGTGTATATGTTGCAGTTTGACGATCAACAGTACGTTCCGAGAATGATCATAATCTGACTGTATAGGGGTTAGAATTTTTCATCAATGGTCAGCTTGCTGGGCAGGGCAATGAGGGGGTGCAGAATGGCACCTGATAAAAAGAAAGAGACTCAAAAGCCTTCTGCAGTGCTGTAGCCATTCTATAATTCTGTCATTCAGACTTACAAGAGGTATTCCTGATGATCTCTTCACATTATGGAACAAACAGCCTTTCAATTCATAGAAGGGAGTTATTCAAAAGAGCTCAAGGCAATCTGGATGTAGCCAATAACAATCTGGATTTGAAAGAAGTCTACAAGCAGTGTAAATACCTATCATCTGCAATTTTTGATTGTCCAGTACAAAAAGTAATTGCTTACTCAAACAAACCTTAAAACAACAATGAATGGCAGGCTGACTGATGTTGTTGATATTCTCTGAATTCGAGGCAAAAATGTTGAGGCTATCATGAACACGACCTCTAAAAGCATTTCAGTGCTCACTGTGGCAGTCAGATAAACAGCTTGTGGCAAGAAGCAACAAAGGTATCAAAGCTTTGTAACAAACCCCCTGCTCCCCCCAGAAAAACACAGCCTCCATATGCACTTATCTTTAGATGCGTCTCAGGCCTATGCACTGTTATGATTTCAGTCAATTCACTTCCTTTTTATCCAAAAGGGGCTGCAGATTCATTTCATCCTTCCAAGCTGTTTCTGCGGCTGCACTTCCCTCTATTACTATAACCTAAGTGAAACTGTCAAACCACCAATGTACAAATAGCATAATGCCAAACACCTTTTAAAAACTCAGAAGCTTGTGTACATTATCTAAGTAACACAAAATTTGTATTCAATGCAAAGAAAATTGCTCCAGAACCTTTTGCGAGCCGAATGAGAGTTTCTGTGAAAATATTCCATTCCTGATCTGTACTGCCTGTAGTATTTCCACAGAATGTACAGTAAAAAATAAGCCATTTGGACCACAAGGTCCAACCCTAACCCTATCGCTGGCATTTCTAATTCAGGAAAGTATCCTTCCACTTCTCTTTATCCAATCCTAACATTATAAGTTGTTATTCCTTTCTCAATCATGTCTAATCTAGTTTTCCATTAATATCTGTGTATGGTTCAAGGTAATAGTGGACACACTATATGACATCAATGAAAGCTATTCTGCCATGTAGTGGTGGTGAGGAAGAATTAAGTTTGATAACATTTTCTGATGAATGTTTACATAGAAAACAAGAGCATGAGAAGGCCCATTCAGTCCTTTGGGCCTGCTTCACCATTCATTATGCTCATGGTCGATTATCCAATGCAACAGCCTGTTCCTACTTTCCCCCAATATCCTTTCACCCCTTTAGTCCCAAGTGCTTTTGTCAACTCCTTCTTGAAATCAATGTTTTGGCCTTGACTGCTTTTTGTGGTAGTGAATTCCTCAGGCTCACCATTCTCTGGGTGAAGATATTTCTCCTCATCGCTGTACTAATTGTGTTTTTTTTAAAAAAGGATAAATAACTTGATCTGTAGTGAATAGTTGTTTTTGGATTGTAGGAAGACATTATGATTCCAGCTAATGATAATACCGGACAAGTCAGAGCTTCAAATTGGTTTAATAAGTCCTAGTTTTTTTTTATAGTTTTGCAGTTTGGTTACTGGGTTGGCCTGATAATGAATATATTCACACGAGGTTGCCTATGTTCTTTTAACAAAAGAACACAGCTTTATTACTCATAAAAAGCTATACATTGATAAAACAATTTTAAAATATCTTAAAATAAACAGCAATAAGACTCAACCTCTTCCTAGCAACATCCTGGGTTGCCATTGCTTTCCCAGTGAAGGACCAGTCCTTTCTTAAACTCTTTAATGTCATACTTAGCTGACAAGGTTGCAATCATTTCCTTTTAGCCTTTCTGCACATTCATTGGTATGATTCTTTATGTTACTATCTCTACTAGAGACACAAATATATAGATTAACTGACTATTTCCACTGAATCTTAAGAAAAACTGAGTCTTTTACAGTCCCTTTCCTTGGACTGATTTCCACTTGTAAACTTTTAACAATTACCTCCTGGAAATGATGTTTGAACTAACTCTGGCCTCTTAAGAGAAAAAAAATCACTTCCACAGAACTGATAACTACAATCTATATCACAAAAGTATAGAGTGGCATTTCTCAGGGGTTGGAATTAGGATCACTGCTTTTCTAGATCTGAGCTAATGACCTAACTTTGGGAGCACAGTTTCAAAATCTGAAGATGATACAAAGCTTAGAAATATTTATGAACTGTGAGAAGGATAGTGATAAACTTTAAGAGGCTTAGACAGACTGATGGAATGGCAGGTGAAATGTACATGCAGAGAGATGTGAAGGGTTTCATTTTGATAAGAATGAAGGGAGGAAATATGAAATAAAGAGTATAATTCTAACAGGGGTTTAAAGTGTTGATAAAGATCTGTAGCTCGGGTTGTGGTTGAGGCTGTTGACTTGCTCACTGAGCTGGCTTGTTTGCATTCAGACGTTTTGTCACGATGCTAGGTGACATCATCAGTGGAGCCTCCAATGAAGCGACGTTATTCTACTCCGCTTGGAATTTATACTGTCTGGTCTGTTATGGAGAGTAGTGTCATTTCCAGTTTAGATCTGTATGGGTTTGTATATGGGGTCCAATTCTACATGTTTGTTGACAGCATTATGGGTGGAAAACCATGCCTCTAGGAATTCCCGTGCATGTCTATTTTTGGCTTGGGCTACTATGGTTAACTTGTCCCAGTTAAACTGATGGCCTTCATTGTCTGAAAGTACCGATATTAAGGAGAGTTCATCGTGCCGTTTTGCCGTGAGTTGATGTTCGTGTATTCCGATGGCTAGTTTCCTTCCTGTCTGGCTGATGTAATATTTGTGGCAGTCGTTGCATGGTATTTTGTAAACCACGTTGGTTCTGTATGTTGTGCGAATTAGGTCTTTAATCTTTGTAAGTGTTTTTCCTACAGTGGCTGTGGGCTTGTGGGCCACCATGATTCCTAGTGGTCTTAAGAGTCGTGTTGATAGTTTTGATATGTTCTTGATGTAGGGCAGCGTGGCCAGTGTATCTGGGCGTACTGTGTCCTCCTGTTGTTGTCTGTTTAGTAGGCATCTGCGGATGAAGTTGCAGGGATATCTGTTTATAGCAAGGATTTTGTATGGGTGGTCTTCCTCTTTCCTGCATACTTCCAGGGTGTTGCAGTGTGTCCTGGCCCGTTTAAATAGCGTCCAAATGCAGCTTTGTTTCTGGACATTGGTTAGGCAGCATGGTGGCTCAGCGGTTAGCACTGCTGCCTCACAGCACCAGGGACCTGGGTTCAATTCCAATCTCGGGTAACCGTCTGTTTGGAGTTTGCACATTCTCCCCGTGTCTGCGTCAGTTTCAACTGGGTGCTCCGGTTTCCTCCCACAGTCCAAAGACGTGCAGGCTAGGTGGATTAGCCATGCTAAATTGCCCATTGTGTTCGGGGATGTGTAGGTCAAGTGCATTAGCCACAGGAAATGTAAGGTTACAGGGTCAGGGTAAGGGGATGGGTCCAGGCGGGATGTTCTTCAGAGGGTCAGTGTGGACTTGTTGGGCCAAATGGCCCGTTTCCACACCTCGGGGATTCTATGACCTGGAATGCACTGCCTGAGAATGTAGTCAAGATAGATTTAATTGAAGCCTTCAAAATAACATTGGATAATTATCTGGAGAGAAAAATATTACAGGGCTCTGGGGAATGGAACTAGATGAGTTGCTGTTGCGCAGTGTTGGCATAGTCATAATAGATACTGTTCCAGCAAATATTTCATTTCCTGATGAATTCTCTATCGCAGCTGGATGCACGCAGAGGAACTGGAAGATCTCTGCAGACTGCTTACAAGTTCATAGAGTTTTATATGGCACAGGATGATGATATTTGGCCGTTTGAGCGCATGCTACCTCTTTACAGAACAATCCAATCAGTCCCACTACCCCACTCAATACCTGTGGCCCTGCAAGTTTATTTTCTTCAAGTGCCTATCTAATTTCCTTCCGAAAATAATTTGTTTCTATATCCACTATTCTCATCATCAACACGGTCTAGATCATTATCACATACTGTCTAAAACACAGTTCCTTCTCATTTTCTTCCTGCCCTTCTTGCCCAATACCTCAAATCTGTGTCCTTTACTCCTTGTACTATCAGTTAACAAGAACATTCTTTTCTTATCTACATTATCCAAACCTGCCATAATCTTGTATTCAAATGAAACTTCCTTTCAATCTCCTTTGCTTCAAGGAGAACAACTCCAGACTTTACAACACAATCTCACCCTTACCATTCTGCCAAAAAGCATTGCCTTACACTTCATGGTAAAAATCCTGTCCTTTTTTAAGATACTGCACATACTGCAAAGGCACCACACAAATAAAGAAACATGCAGAAAGGCAATACTTCTTATTCCCAAAACTTTTCCATCATCTGCAGGGTCCAGTCATAATGGAATGCAATGGAACACTTCCCATTTACTCACAGAAATGGAGCTCCAACACACTCAAGAATCTTAACATCATCCATGACAAAGCAGCCAATTTGAATGGTACCCCATCCACCATCTTAAACCTTGACTCCTGCCACCACTATATCATGGTTGCAGCATGTGCCCATATGCCAGATGCACTGTAGTAATTCACCAAGGCTTCTTCAATCGTATCTTTGTAACCGTCACCACCTAGAAGTCAAGTGCAGTAGGCTCACGTGAACACCACCACTTGCAACTCTCCCTAAATGGTATACCCTCTCCTGGCTTTCAAATACATCAACATTCCTCCATTTTCACAGGGTCAAAATCCTGAAATTAACTAATAAGACAGTGGGACATATCACACATACTGGAGCAGTTCAAGAGCTGCTTGCTACCACTTCTTCAAAAGCAATAGAGATGGCAGCAATATCCACATGAACAAATTAGCTGAGAAGTCTGCATGCAGAATGTAAAGCAATATTTCCAGTAAAGTTAAACAAAAAAGAAAGCTGTAGAGATCCAAACTCAATAGTCAAAGTACTTATTAAATTGAATGCAAACTAAATCAATTTCCAGTAGCAGCACAGAAAATGGCCTCCTCAAAATGATATTTATTTTGCAGCAGCTCACACTGTCATTTATATAGCGACAGGTCATTATTAGTTGAATTGTAAATGAAAGCTTAGCCACAACCCTGGATTATATTCAAATTTATGCAAGGCGCTGGAGGAAAGTGGTATATTCTTTAGGGGGAGGACTGCAATAATAGTGTTGCCTTTGAGAACAATTTGTTCTGTTTACTGATCTAAACCCACTATAAAATAGGCAGTAGTTCTAAATCTTTCACAAATCAACTTCTTTAGACATTCCCATTGAGCAACAAGAACTATTAAAAATATTATGAGAAGAAACATGGTATGCGTAAGGTTCTAGTATGACTTAGCAGAGCTTGTTTCCAGGGGTACTTTTATGTAACAATATGAGGACACTGTTCTGTTTCGTCTTAATTACAAAGGCAAGACAGCAAATGGTGAAGTTAACATTGAGATGCAGCAAAAACTGGATTTTCACTGCATCAGCTAGAAAGGTTATATTTTATATTATCATCCATACCTTGACAGTCATATAAAAATTCAAAGCACTAATATTAAAGAGATACTATTTAGTTTTTCTTTAATTGCTACTTACCCAGGCCCCACAGGGATGCTTAGCATCTCTCTAAAATTCCACAGGTTTGAGTTCATCTTTGCAATATTTGCTGAAAGAGAATAAAGTGAATAAATTATCCTGAACTACTGGTGCTCATGTGTTCCAATGTTTACAGTCACTCTAAATGGTTTTATACATTTGTCTTCAAATCTTTTGCAAATCAACCTCTTTTGACATTCCCACTGGGCAACAAGAACTATTAAAAATATTATGAGAAGAAGCATGGCATGCATAAGGTTCTAAGATGACTCAATACAGCTTGCTTCCAGGAGTACTTTTATGTAACAATATTAGAACACTGTTCTAGTTTGTCATAGCTCAACATCTGGCTGAAAACTATCAAATTTTAGGAGGCATCTTGACAGATACATGAATGGGCAGGGAATAGAGGGATACGGACTGCATAGAGGCAAAAGGTTTTTAATTTAGAAAGGCATGTGTTGGCCCAGTTTTGGTGGGCCAAAGGGCCTGTTCCTATGCTGTATTGTTCTTTTTCAAGTTCCCGGTATGAACAGATCAGGATATTCTGGTTGAAGAATTATCCGTCAAGACTTAATAGCACGCTACATGTAATGTAGAAACATGCCTAAAAGTGAATTACAGTGATGTAAACACCAATAAATGGAAATTGAACCAAGGGGATATTTGGCAGGATAATCAAAACCTTTGTCATTCAGGTGAAATTTTACAAGAGTCAAGAAAAAGAGAGGTAGAAGGGTTTAGACAGAGAATTCCAAAACTTCGGTACCAACGCTGAAGGCAGAGTCACCAAAGTTGGCACGAAGAAGAAGAGTGACAAAAATCTGCAAGTCCTAGGAAATGCAGACGTCAGTAAGTCATTTGGCATGCCCATACTCTATCTTGTAGAGGCTGAATGCCAACTCTCAGACACTTCCTCCTGTCTCCCTGGACCATGACCTCACGACTGAAAATCAAGCTGGAGTTTCGACGGCTGTCAATTACTTCATCTCCTGTGGAAATCTCTCCTTCAGACCTTCCCACTTCATAGACCCCAACGCTGCACTGCTTGCTTCTCCTTCCTTCCCAAAATCCACAAAACAGGACTGGAGGCCCGTGATCAGTGGTGTGCTGCAAGGACAGATGCTGGGTTCACTGCATTTTGTCATTTATAGAAATGGTCTGGATACGAACGTAGGAGGTATGGTTAGTAAGTTTGCAGACGACACCAAAATTGGTGGTGTTGTGGACAGCGACCTCAATCAGATGGGCCAATAGGCCAAAAAGTGGCACGTGGAGTTTAGTTTAGATAAATGTGAGGTGTTGCATTTTGGTAAGGCAAATCTGGGCAGGACTTATACACTTAATGGTAGGGCCCTGGGAAAACAGACCCATCGGTCCAACTTGTCCGTGCTAAGCAGATATCCCAAATTAAACTAATCCCATCTGCCAGCATTGCACCCATACCCTTCTAAACTCTTCCTATTCATGTACCCATTCATGTTCCTTTTAAGTGTTACAATTGTACCTATCTCCACCACTTCCTCTGGCAACTCATTCCATGCATGCACCACTCCTCTGCTTGAAAAAGTTGCCTCTCATGTCCCTTTTAAATCATGCCCTCTCACCTTAACCATATGCTCTCTAGTTTGGAACTCCCGCTGGCTGAGAAAAAGACCTTGGCTATTCATACTATCCATGTCCATCATGATTTTATAAACTTCAATAAGGTCACTCCTCAGCCTCCAACGCTCCACAGGAAAAAAGCCCCAGCCTATTCGGCCTCTCCCTATAGGTCAAACACACTAATCCTGGCAACATACCTGTAAATCTTTCCTTTCAAGTTTAACAACATTCTTCGTACAGCAGAGAGACCAGAACTGAATGCAGTATTCTAAAAGGGATCCTATGATTCTAAAAGGCATCTGGATGCGGACATGAATAGAAGGTTTTAGAGGAACACAGGCAAAATGCTAATAAATGGAACTAGCACAGTTTAGGACATCTGGTCGTCACGGTCGAGTTTAACAAAACGGTTTGTTTCTGTGCTGTATAACTTTATGATTCAAGGACTGCCCTGGCAGGCCCATCCTATTCCTCCCCAAATGAACTTATTTCTTCCTATCTTGACTCTATTGTTTTCCCTTCTTGTTCAGTCTCTTCTTTTACTCCCATACTCTGCCTCCTCACATGTTTCCACCCTCATCCCTTTCTCTCCCTCCTGGAAAAATGATAAGGTTCTTGCTGTCCTCATTTTCCAACCTACGAGTCACCACATGTAAAGGACTATCCTGTGCTATTTCCAACACCTCCAGCAGGATCACCAAAGGATTCCAACCACCTTCTCCAATCTTGGTTAACAGGATCACAAAACTCATCTTCCCCGCCCATCCACTGTCAGCATTCCACAGGTGCTATTCCCTCTGTGAAACTATAGTCCATTCCTCCATCACTCCTAACACTTCCTCACTTTCCTGTGTCATCTTCTCATGCAATTGGAGAAGGTGTAACATTCACCACCTCCCTCTTCGATGTCCAAGGCCCAAATACAATGTCGGGAGAAGTAATGTTTTACTTGTAATTTTTAAAAATCTATTCCACTGTATTCACTGTTCACAAAATGGTCTCCTTTGCACTGGCTTACAGCCACAGACTGAGTGACTGCTAAATGGAACATCTTTGTTTTGTCTGTGGGAATGGCCGGATTTCAGTTACTTGCCATTTCAATAAACCAGCTTTCTCCCATGCTAACGCTTCCATCCTGGGGCCTCCAATGAAGCTGTAAGAACAACTTTCAAAACTCTACTCAGGCAATTTGCAACCTCCAGGACTCAAGTGAATTCTACAACTTCAGAGTATGACCTCTTTCCTTCACTTTTCTTACATCACCCCTCCCCAGCCATGCCTTGTTTGTGCCTTGTTGAGCTTGCTCTCAGTAAAGTCGACCAATTTTCTCCTTTTTCATAACTATCATTTACACCCATTTTGTACCTCTAACACTCTTATTACCATTACACTCCTTTTGTCTTTTGCTATGGCCACCCTCAGAATCTGTTCCACTCATTCCTCGAGAGGTATTCTTAAAAAGAGACATTTTGGAAAATCCAGGTCCACACTGTGTAAAATATAAGTAGAATATAGTGTGAGGATGAGATTGCTAGTGAGGTCACTGGTTAAATATCCCACCAAATATGAAACTTTTTCTGCAATTTGAAAATTACTGAGAGTGATCCTATTTGGTGAACGTCCAACATATTTATCTTAAATTCTTCTCTCCAATGCTTTAATGGAGGCATTTACCTTTTCGATTTTAATTGAGTTAATACCTATATTAAGGTGAATGACATAAACAACTGGACATGAGCACATTAACTGTCTGTGCAATAGCATGATGCATGGTAATTTCTGGGCTCAAAAAAAACATGAGAAGGATAACATAAGAAAGGTCACTATTTTTTCCCTACGGCAGATACTCTTGAGCATTATTTATTTATTTGTGTAAATCTTCTTGGCTTGCTTCACTTTCAAAAGTACATTCTTCGCAGAAGACTATCGTTATAATGCATTTTTAGACTGATGTAAGCTAATATTAAATGCCAGCTTGGCTTAGTGATGATGACACATCCAGCTTAAAGTCAAGGCTTTCAAGTGCATTCAAGTTCCTCTCAAGAACTTGACCATATAAACTAGGTTGGTGATTCAGTATAGTACTAAGGGATTGTGACAATGTTGGAGATGCTGGGCTGTATTTCAAATGCAGTTTGTGCAGAGTGGGGGCTGGCAAAAATGGCAAGATAAGGATCCAAGTTTATCCTGTCCCTTTGTCATACTGCCAGCGGCAAGAAAACTGGAAGTTTGTACAGCAGTCAGCAGACTAACTGAGCCACTTACGTGGCTAATTATTACCTGCTTCCTTGGGGATTCTAGCAGCATCAAACAGGCTCCCTGTCAAATGTGGAGACTACCAGGTGAAATCTGTGCCTCCCACTGTGTTCCAAAAGGGGACAGTTCTGAAGGGCATATGGGGCTCGATACATTAACTCTGCTTCTCTGTCCATTGATGCTGCCTGACCTGCTCAGTCTCTCCAGCATTCTCTGTGTTTGTTTCAGATTTCAGATTTCCAATATTCACAGGATTTTGATTTTGGGTGTTCAAAACAGAGCTTTCTTTGTGACACTCCAAAGCCACTGAGTTACCTCCTGGCTGCAATGGTCACTCTGGGAGCAGCATGATTGCAAGTACTCGGCAGTACTCTCCTCTTCCAAAATAATCATTAGGGCCTATTAGCTTGCTAGCCCCAACCCACTCACCTGTCTTCAATAGTACCTCACCATTCAAATGTTGGCCTTTATTGTATACTGGATTGATTATAAAACAAGGGAAAACTTGCTAACCCGTACAGGGTGAGACACGTTCTAGAGTACTGTGTAGAGATTTGGTCTCCTTATTTAAGACACTTACTTACATTGAAAGCAATTCTGAGATAAGTAAGCAACTCAGTGGTGGAAGAGGTCATGATCCATCTCAGCCTCCCCCAAAGGTCCCCAGCAACAGAGATGCCAGTCTTCAGCCAAATCAACTCCGCATGATATCAAGAAGTGGTTGAAGGCACTGGATTCTGCAAAGGCTATGAGTCCTGACAACATACCTGCAATAGTATTGAAGACTTGTGATCCAAAACTTGCCACGCCCATAGGCAAGCAGTTCCAGTGCAGCTACGAGACTGGCATCTACCCAGCAATGCAGAAATTGCCTAAGTATGCCCTCCATACATGAAGCAGGACAAATCCAAACTAGCAATTACCACTCCACGCATCTACTCTTGATCATGAGGAAAGTGATGGAAAGGGTCATCGACAGTGCTATTAAATGACATTTATAAAGGAATAACCTGCTCATTGATCTTCATTTTGGGTTTCACAGGGCCACTCTACTCCTGACCCCATTACAGCCTAAGTTCATACATGAACAAAAGAGCTAAACCAGAGGTGAGATGACAGTGACATTAAGGTCGCAACTGACCAAGTTTGACTGCATAGCACACAAAACAATATTTTTAATTTTACGTCAGTATATGTAATAATAATATATCAAATCAAATCAAGAAACCCTAGCCAAACTAGAGACAGTGAGGGAATCAATGAGAAAACTCTCTGTTGCTTGGAGTCACACCGAACACAAAGGAAGAGGTTTGTTGGAGGCCAGTCATCTCAGCTCCAAAATATTTGTGCAAGAGTTCCTCAAGGGAATGTCCTTGACCCAACCATTTTCAGCTGCTTTATCAATGACATTCCATCCATCATATGGGCTGAAGCAGGGATGTTAGCTGATGACTACACAATGTTTACCACCGTTTGTGACTCTGCAGATACTGAATCAATCCATGTCCAAATGCAGCAAGACCTGTACAATATTCAGGTTTATGTGGACAACTGGTAAGTAACGTTCATACCATTTGCATGTCAGGCAATGGCCATCTCCAGCAATAGAAAATCTAACTAATGCTCCTTGATTTTCATTGGCATCACCATCACTAAATACTCCACTATCAACATCCTGGGGAGTTACTATTGACCAGAAACTGAACTGCAGGAGTCATATAAGTACTGTAGATACATGAGCAGGTCAGAGGCTAGAAATCTTGCAGTGAGTAAGGCACAAGCCAGGAGTGTGTCAGAATACACACCATTTGCCTTATGGCTGCAGTTCCTACTACACTTAAGAAGCTTGAAAGCATCCACATAAAGCATCCCACTTGATTGGGACCTCATCTACAAATATTCAGTCACTCCACTACTGACAATGAATAGCAGCAGTATGTACTATCTGTAAGATTCACTGTAGAAATTCACAAAGGCTCCTTAGAAAGTAACTTCCAAACCCATGACTACTTCTATCCAGAGGGACACAGGCAGCAGATACATGGAAACATTAGTACCTGCAAGTTCCCAACAGCGAAGACACTCATCTGACTTGAAAATATATCACCATTTCTTCATCGTTAAAACCATGGAACCCCACAATTGTATTGGGTGTCTACCTATAGCAAGTAGACGGCAGTAGCTCAAGGCTCATCACCACCTTCTCGAGGGCGCCTCGAAATAGGCAATAAATGCTGGCCCTGCCAATGATGCAAACATCCCATTAATTTTTTAAATAGTTCACTAGGTTGATTCCTGGGAATGAACAGGTTGCTTTATGAGGAAAGACGGAGTAGTAAGGGCTTATAATCATTGGAGTTTAGAAGAACGAGAGGCACTGTTGTTGAAATATAAGATTCTGAGGAGAAGCAACAGGATAGATGCCGAGAGGATGTTTAACCTTATGGGGAAATTCTTAAACTAGGGGTCTCCCATCTAAGATGGAAAGGAGGAGGATTTTCTTCATTAGTCTTTGGAATTCTCTTCCATAAAGCAATGTGGAGGCTGGTTCACTTAATAAGTCTAAGGCTGAATTAGATTTTTGATCTACAAAAGAGTCAACAGTTATGTGGAACAGGCAGAGAACTGCAGTTAAGGCCACAGTGACAGCAATGGGCTGAACGGCTTATTACTGTTCCTACTGCACATAGTGCATCCAATGTAGATTGGATATCCAATTTTACCATAATCTATTACAGGTTATATTTAATAAATGTCCACTGAAACCTTACAATTGCTAAATCTCTGGTTTAAAGATAACAGAAAGATCAGAGAATGCTGTCAGCTGTTACAGGTACATGAAATTGGATAAGATGGAATAAACATCCTCATTAAACATAAACAGCTTTAAGCAACAAACATCCCAAGGGTAAATCAGGTTTATGTGATCATCAAACATGTCATGTTTAAAATCCATTCTCCTTTAATTACATCGCTGCTTTTTAAACATCCATCACTCTCTCATTTACCACTGTCCTAAAAGCTGAATGAAGAATATCATTTATTTATACATTAATCGTTTCCTTTAAATTTTGTCAATTTCCTTTAAAACAATATACACAGGATGACGTTTATATTTTGACATGCAAAGACAGCTAGTTTACCTTTCATAAACTTACTTTGTAGTGTTGTTCATTGTTTCCTGACCTGGTCTGCAATTTCTACGTGATTTCTACGCCCAAAGTCTGGTTGGACTGGACACATGGGGCAAGTGAAGAGTCATCCAGATAGAATATCTGGAAAGGGTAAATAAATCTCCTTCCATCCCCTCTCCTATTTCCCCAGCATAAACAAGCTCATAGCCGAAACTTGAGGGGCTGGGGATTGCTTGGTGCCGATGAATTGCACACTTCGCACATTCCCCCCGTTTCTGCGTGGACTGCCTCCCACAGTACAGAGATGAGCAGATTAGGTGGATTGACCACGCTAAACTGCCCGATAACGGCCGGGGTTGTGCAGGCTAAGTGGATTAGCCATGGGAAATGCAGGGTTACAGCAATAGGGTAGGGGGCGGGTCTCGGTCGGATGCTCTTCGGAGGACTGGTGTGGATTCGATGGGCCAAAGGGCCTGCTTCCACACTGTGGGGATTCTATGACTTAGGACGATGCCAAGTCCTGGAGCAACTGTGTTGACTCAGATTACTGCCTGGGATGTACCTCGTGTCTCAGACCTGTCGAGTGAGAGTTTTCACTCGCCGTCCATCTTGCTGTGAGCTGGTGAGCCGTTCCCAGGTGCGTGTTTAAGGTGTTCGCTGGGTCGACAACCTTCTCCCGCAAGTTGGCAGCTCCAAGGTAACCTGAGCAGTCGCCGCGCTCGCAGGTGTTAAGGTTCACCCGCTGTTTCTGTTTCTCCCTCTTTGAAGCTACGTGTCCTCTGTCCGAGGTCTCAGCCTCCTTGTCGCCCCACAAGCTTCTGCAATTACCCTCTTCCAATCAACCAAGCGGTCTACTGCAAACCGACGCTACCCTGAGCAACGGCGCCGCGGGGAAGGCGGGAAATGGAGCCCAGCGCGTGCCCGGCCGGGGTGGGCGACACTGAGCGTGCGCGGTGACGGTGATTTGCCAGCCCGGTATGTCACGTGCCCGCCTTCACCCATTGGGGAAATCACTGTGTCAGCGTTTGGGCAGCATTGAGGCAATGCCTTTCCCATGTGCACAGGTTCGACGCTCTTCATTATTTACCAGACGTTTATGGTCTCGACCAGTCTATGCACGATATGATGATCCTGAAGAAGGGTAATACCCGAAATGTTGACTGCTCCCTTCCTCCAGGTGCTGCCTGGCTTGCTGTGTTCTTCCAGCCTCCTGTTTGTCTACCTTGGGTTCCAGCATCTGCAGTTTTTTTTGTCTCTACGATGATTCTGTACCCGCCCACGGTGTCTTTAATCGAGAAGCAAACTTCTAATGGTAAACAGATCGATATTAAAAACCAGTTGGTATTATTTTCAAACACAAATGGATTTAAATGAACATTTGGTTTACAAACTTCACTTGTTTACAAATCCCCACGGCAGGTCCAAAGGACTCATGTAGCTATAAAATACAGCGGATGTTGGAAATCTGAAACAAGCACAGAGCACAGAGAATACTGGAGAACTCAGCAAGTCTGTCAGCATCAATGGAGAGAAAAACAAAGAATTAACGTTGATTTCACCAGTGGACTCCTGCGACGAAAAAAATTCTTCGATTCATCAGTGGATATTTATCGTAGCACTTTAAAAAAACGATGGCATCTAAAACATTTTACAAAACGTTTCCTGTTATCACCTAGCGTAAAGAACCCGTCCTCCCACCCTTTACTCTTGCTTGTAGCTTCCTTTCAGGATTAAACATTACCCACGTATTCTGTGTGCACTCACATATTAACCTTAGTGGACCGATCAACAAATGTGATCTATTCAAAATAGGATAATAGTAGTGAAGAAAAGCATATGAATAATAACTTGTTTGACACAATTCCGATACCGTACGTAAAATTATTGGCTCCCTAACCCATAAAATGTAAAGTTTTAAATGATCAGTTTCAATTATCATATTCAATTGCTTTTTGCAATATATTTAATTTAATGTACACATAGAATAGCAGATACATAGGACAGTCTTACCATTGTGTTTAGTACTCCAATTTGTACACTACCCCATGCAGAAAGTGCTTTCTATTAGAATGCAATATAATGAATACGGGGGGAGGGGCTAAGTTTAAAAGCAATTTTAATTTTAATGAAAGGCAAAGTAAGTGTTTTAGGAAAGAAAAATACTGCAGAGTGACCAAGTGAGGGACCATCAGTAGCAAATAAGAAGTTAAAATCAGCAAGAGATTTGGTGTAAGAAGATTGGAGAAGTATTAATACATTTGAAAATTAGACCAAACATTTGAGCCAATTCTCTCAGGCACAGGAACTCGTGAAGCATTGATGGAGTGCACTGAATTTGTTTTGCTTGTTTTACAAAAGATTAAAGGCAAAATAATGTGGATGCTGGAAATCCTGTTTGTGTTTAGTTTACTTCGCACTTAGTAGAAAGGCCCAATCCTCTTCCTTTCAAACCTTAATTTATACTCTCTTTGCACTTTGTTTCCTGCTCAACAACCTCTTTGTCCTTTGCACTGCGCCCTATACTATTGCCCCTCCTCTGACTCTGTCAAAGGTATAAAAAGAACCTATTTTCTGACTGCTTTCAGTTCTGAAAACGTCATTCCAGACTTAAAACATTAACTCAATTTTTCTCTGCACAGATGCTACCGGACATGCTGAGTTTGTTCAGCGTTCTCTGCATTTGTTACAAATGATTAAGACTGTGCTTTCCAAACTTGTATCCCAGTATGACCTCATGTTAATACCATTTACTTCATGTGACCCAGAGTGAAAAGTTCAGTTTGGGAGGTCTGAGAGTTGAAGGAGGAAAAGAGAAGGCTTTGGCATAGGAGAAGAACTGTAGAATGCAGTGAAAAGAGAGGAGAAGTGGATAGGAGTTGAGTGGAAGTGTATCTAGGATTATAAGGTGACGTTTTAATAAATGTAGTAGGAACCTCCAGATAAATGTACGAGGATTCTGGTTATTAATGTTTTAGGACCCGTGGAATAGTTGACAGTTTAAAGCAAAATATCATTGATTAATGAAGGATTATTAAGGTATTTGGACTGTTTTTTCATGTAATAGCATTCTGATTATTAACCTTATATGGTGATGATATTGACAAAATTGAAAAATAGCTTTAATGTATTAAGATCCAGATATAATAGGAACAAAAAGAAAGTTGCTGGAAAACTTAGCAGGTCTGGCAGCATCTGTGAAGAAAAAAACAGAGTTAACGTTTTGGGTCCAGTGATCGTTCCTCAGATATAATAGATTCAATAGTAAGAGGCACAGACAGGCGGTTCTGTGGATGCGAACGAGACGAACAGATGGTATGTTGCCTCCTGGGTGCCAGGGTCCGTGACGTCTCGGATCGTGTCTTCAAGATCCTTAAGGGGGAGGGTGAGCAATCAGCAGTCATGGTACACATCGGTACCAATGACATAGGTAGAAAAAGGACTGAGAATGTGAAAAACGAGTACAGGGAGCTAGGTTGGAAGCTGAAGTCCAGGACAAACAGGGTAGTTATCTCTGGATTACTACCAGTGCCACGTGATAACGTGGTAAGAAATAGGGAGAGAGTGCAGCTAAACACATGGCTACAGGGCTGGTGTTGGAGGGAGGGTTTCCAATATGTGGATAATTGGAGCACGTTCTGGGGAAGGTGGGACCTGTACAGTAAGGACGGGTTGCACCTGAACCGGAAGGGCACAAATATCCAGAGAGGGAGGTTTGCTTGAGCTATACGTGATGGTTTAAACTAGATTGGCATGGGGTGGGGAACCGGATTTGTAATTCAGAGGATGAGGTATTCAGCCTTCTAATAGATACAACAGGGAGTGAGGTTGTTAATAAAGAAATGCGGTCGATGGAGCGTAATTGTGGACACAGGGATGGTTTGAAGTGTGTATACTTCAATGCTAGAAGTATCGGAAATAAGGCGGATGAACTTAGAGCATGGGCCAGTACTTGGAACTGCGATGTTGTGGTCAGTACAGAAACTTGGGTAACTCAGGGACAGGAATGGTTGTTGGAAGTTCCGGGATTTAGATGCTTTAAAAGAAATAGGGAGGGTGGTAAAAGAGGCGGGGGAGTGGCATTGCTAGTCAGGACAACATAGCAGCGACTGAAAGGCAGTTCGAGAATGATATGTCTACAGAGTCAGTTTGGGTTGAGGTAAGGAACAAGAAAGGAGTAGTCACTTTGTTGGGGTTTTTTTACAGACTCCCTAATAGTTGCAGAGGAGTGGAGGAGCGGATTGGGAGGCAGATACTGGAAAGGTGCAGAAGTCACAGGGTTGTAGTCATGAGTGACTTCAACTTTCCAAATACTGATTGGAAACTTTTTAGCTGCAATAGCTTAGATGAAGCGGATTTTGTCCAGTGCATTCAGGAAGAATTCCTGACACAGTATGTAGATAGACCAACACGAGGAAAGGCCACTTTGGATTTGGTGCTTGGCAATGAACCGGGCCAAGTGTTAGACCTGTTGGTAGGAGAGCATTTTGGCGGTAGCAATCATAACTCTGTTACTTTTACAATAGTCATGGAAAAGGATAGGTACATACAGCAGGGTAAGGTTTATAATTGGGGGAAGAGTAATTATAATTCTGTTAGGCAAGAACTGGGTAACATAAAATGGGAACAGATGCTATCAGGGAAGAGCAGTATTGAAATGTGGAGATTGTTTAAGGAATGCGTAGTGTGTGTGCTCGATACGTTTGTCCCTAGCAGGCAGGAAAGATGCGGTCGAGTGAGGGAGCCTTGGTTCTCAAGAGAGGTCAAACGACTGGTTAAGAGGAAGAAGGATGCTTATGTAAGGTTTAGGAAACAAGGATCGGAAAAGGCTCTAGAGGGATACAAGTTAGCCAGGTAGGAGCTGAAGAAAGGGCTTAGGAGAGCTATTAGAGGGCATGAGAAAATCTTGGCAGATAGGATCAAGGAAAACTTCAAGGCTTTTTACATGTGCGTGAGGAATAAGAGAATGACCAGAGAAAGGGTACAGCCGATCAAGGATTGTAAAGGGAATTTGTGAATGGAGCCTAAAGAGTTGGGAGAGGTCCTTAATGAATACTTTTCTCCGGTATTCACAATTGAGAGGGACCTAGTTGTAGAGGAGGACAGTGTGAAACAGGCTGGTAGGCTAGAGGAGATCGATGTTAGTAAGGAAAATGTACTAGGAATTTTGAGGAACTTGAAGATAGATAAGTCCCCTGGGCCTGATGGGATTTATCCAAGGATTCCATGGGAAGCGAGGGAAGAGATTGCAGGGCCTTTGGTGATGATCTTTTCGTCCTCACTGTCCATGGGTATAGTGCCGGAAGATTGGAGAGAGGCAAACGTCATTTCCTTGTTCAAAAAAGGGAATAGGGATTACCCCAGAAATTACAGGCCAGTTAGTCTTACGTCAGTGGTGGCCAAATTATTGGAAAGGGCTCTGAGAGATAGGATTTATGATCACTTGGATAGGCACAGTTTGACTCGTGATAGTCAGCATGGATTTGTGAGGGGTAGGTCATGCCTCACAAACCTTATTGAATTTTTTGAAGAGGTGACCAAACACATGGATGAAGGTAGAGCAGTGGATGTGGTATACATGGATTTAAGTAAGGCGTTTAATAAGGTTCCCAATGGTAGGCTCATGCAGAAAGTAAGGAGGCATGGGATAGGGGGAAATGTGGCAGATTGGATTCAGAATTGGCTGACCCTTAGAAGACAAAGGGTGGTAGTGGACGGAAAATATTCAACATGGTGCTCAGTTACGAGTGGTGTACCACAAGGATCTGTTCTGGGTCCTCGTCTATTTGTGATTTTGTAAATGATTTGGATGTAGGAGTGAAAGGGTGGATTAGTAAGTTCGTGGACGATACGAAGGTGGGTTGAGTTGTGTATAGTGCAGAGGGCTGTTCTAGGTTACAAAGGGACATTGATAGGATGCAGAGCTGGGCTGAGAAGTGGCAGATGGAGTTTAACCCTGGAAAGTGTGAGGTGATTCATTTTGAAAGGAAAAACTTGAAAGCAGAATACAGGGTTAATGGAAAGATTCTTGGCAGTGTGGAGGAGCAGAGGGATCTTGGGGTTCTTGTCCACAGTTCTCTGAAAGCTGATATCCAGGTGGATAGAGTTGTTAAGAAGGTGTATGGTGTGTTAGCTTTCATTAATAGAGGGATTGAGATCAAGAGCCGTGAAGTTATGCTTCATCTATACAAGAGCCTGGTTTGGCCACAGCTGGATAATTGTGTCCAGTTCTGGTCGTCTCATTACAGGAAAGATGTGGAAGCATTGGAAAAGGTGCAGAGGAGATTTACCAGGATGTTGCCTGGAATGGAGGGAAGGTCTTACAAGGAAAGGTGGAGAGAGCTAGAGCTTTTCTCTTTAGAACGACAAAGGATGAGAGGTGACTTGATAGAGGTGTACAAAATGATCAGAGGTATAGATAGAGTGGAAGCCAGAGACTTTTTCCTAGGGTGGAGGTAGCTATTATGAGGGGGCATAGTTTTAAAGTGAGTGGAGGTAAATATAGGGGAGACGTCAGAGGTAGGTTCTTTACTCAGAGAGTGATAGGGGCATGGAATGCATTGCCAGAGAGGGTAGTGGAGTTGGTCTCATTAGGGGCATTTAAGCAGCAATTGGATAGGCATATGGATGATAGTATCAGGTAGGTTGGAGGTTAGATAGACCTGAGGTTTAGGATAAAAGTTCGGCACAACATCGTGGGCCAAAGGGCCTGTATTGTGCTGTACTGTTCTATGTTCTATATAATAGGATTTGAGTATTGATTGAATGGGACTCAGATTATTCATTGAAGTAATTCTGATAATTAATGTATTAACTTCCAAATTGTCAGTGTTATGATTTCCTCATTATTGAAGCAATTGGTATTTTATTTTTATTAATTCGTGTGATGTAGGCATTATTAACAGCGCCAGCATTTATTGCCCATCCCTACTTGCCCACAAGAAGGTGGTGGTGAGCTGCCTTCTTGAATTACTGCAGTCGATTTGCTGTAAGTAGACCCACAATGCTGGTAGGGAGGGAATTCCAGGATTTTGAGCCAATGATACTGAAGGAATGGAAATATATTTCCAATTCTGAATGGTGAGTGGTTTGGGGGAATATTGCAGGTGATGGTGTTTGCATATGTCTGTTGCCCTGGTGTTTCTGGATGGTCACGGTTGTAGGTTTGGAAAGTGCTGCGCTCAGAGCTTGGTGAATTTCTGCAGTGCATCTTATAGATGATACACACTGCTGCTATCAAACATTGGTGATGGAGAGAGTGGATATTTCTGGATGTGGTGCCAATCAAATGGGCTGTTTTGTCCTGGATGGTGTCAGGCTTCTTGAGTGTTGTTGGAGCTGGACTCATCCAGGCAAGTGGGTATTATTCTATCATACTCCTGACTTGATAGATGTGGATGTGATTTGAGATTCAGAAAGTGAGTTACCCATTGCAGGATTCCTAACCTCTGATCTGCTCTTGTAGGTGCAGTATTTACATGGGCTATTCCAGTTTAGATTCTGGTCAATGGTAACCCTCAGGATGTTGATAGTGGGGTATTCAGTGATGGTAATGTCACTGAATGTTAGGGAGCGATGATTAGATGCTCTCTTTATGGAGATGGCCAGTGCCTGGCATCTGTCTAACATGAATGTTACTGATTATTGCCATAGGAACTTTGTAATTAAAGTAATTAGGTCCTGACAATTAAAATGATAGTTGGCTGATTATTTATTCAATCCGATTCTGGTTGTTGATGCAATAAGCAACTGACTATTAACGTAATGGTACTTCGATCAGTAGTGTGACAATATCCTGAATCTTAAAGTAATAGGACACTGTAAATGAACGTAATACGAACCTGAATATTAATGTAGTAGGACTCTGGTCATTGATGTACCGAAGTCTTCATTGTTGCCAAAGGGTTCTGATTATTAGCATAATCGAATATGAGAATTATTGCATTACTATCCTGTATCTCTCCCTCTTCCAGTTCTGACGAAAGGTCACCAACCTGAAACGCTTACTTTCTCCAATAGATGCTGCCTATCCTGCTGAGTACTCCCAGCACTCATTAATTTTCCCTCATCAGATTCATTATTGACTCAGTCTTGTCCTTTAATGTGCTGTGAGCTGATTAAGAAATTGTTTGCTTGATTCCCGAATTCGCATAATCTCGCTGTAGTGGTATAATTCATTCACTGTTTCTGCCGTATTTGGAAAAGATACTCCAGCAAATTCGATAAATTTTCATATTATAGGTAACTCAACAGCGTCCTGAAAGTAACAGACGACAAATGTTGTACTCGAGGGCAATCGTGTTCTGTTAATCATAGGATCCCTACAGTGGGGGGAAAAGCCATTCTGCCCATCGATTCCATACCGACCCTCCGAAGAGCATCTCACCCAGCCCTAGCCCCACAACCTATGCCCGTGAGCCTACATGTTATCATGGCCAATCCACTCCCTAGACACCACGGACAATTCAGCATGGTCAATCCTGTGTTCATGGTCAAAATTGTATTCAGTAATATTTCACGTTTGTTGGTCATGAAAACAAACGGTCACATGGTTCAGCTATCACAATGTATTACTCTGAAAAGACTTGAGTTGAAGCGTACAGATAGAATTTGACTTGTAGGAGAATGCAACGGAAGATGCCACAGTCCAGTCTGATTAGAATCAATACATGGTTGAGTTTCCTGGTTCATTATATCTGACTTGCGCTTTTACTGCAGTGTGAGCAGAGTATGTATTTACAAAAATGCCCTCAAAATATTGTCCTCATCCCCTCACATCCTTTCTGCAGAGCTCCCAAACAGTTTCTCTTGCTTTCACTGTCTCAATGCATGACACACAATTTCTGTATGTTTTATCAATTTGCACGTTTCGTATTTCCCTTTCCCTCCCATAACGTCAATTAGTCGATGGATCTTAAAAATGGACTTGACACGTTTAGAGGTTATTTTACTACTAATGTTTAGTTTGGGCGACTAATCGAGATTTACCATTTCAGTAATGTAAATCTCTTGTTCGGTTTTCAAGTATAAAGTGTTTACGTTGCAGTAACACAGTACAATCGGCCGCGCCTCCAAAGCGTGTAGTTTAGCAACTGAGTAAACGATGAATATGAGCTCGTTGTTAAGAGTGCTTCCTAGGAAACCCTTACACAAAGCTCAAATAAACTTTATCAGACACCATGGCTGGAGCCATTACTGGATCTTGGGTAAGAGAGTCATTTTGAAAATCAGTGGATCTGTGTATGCCTCAGGAGTCCTGTATTAAAAAGTCCCTGTTCCGCTTTTCTCTTTGTTAAATGACCCTTCCCGCTGTCTTTTGCTCCCTACAGTTTCCGACTGGATTTCATGGACATGCCCGCAGTAAATCCCGGAATGACATATTTCAGGAATACAGACAACGGGCCAAGCCACCCCCTCCCGAGAAGCTTATAAAACGACTCCGGGTGAGTTTAAAGTATTAGCATCAATCACATTGACGAACGTAAGCACATTATTAGCCTGTTGGACGAGTGGCGGGGATCATCTGCTGTTGTTTAGCCGATTTGCCTGTTTTCTGATTACCACATTCTCCGTTTGCAGTCGATGTAATATTTTGTACACACTTCAAAATGTTCTGCGGATGATCAGAATCACCGTTGCCCTGCGGATTGCCGGTTTTATTGGCCGATAATGTCAGAAGAATGTTTAAATTTAGGAGATGTTTTTATTGTTTGGAAATGATGAAATATTTGCCCTCACCATATGTGTACTGATCTGGACAGAGAAGGGCATTATTTAGATTAAATAAAGAAACAGGCATGGACATGGTGAAACAAATTTGACTAGTCTTAAATATTCCCCAGAGCCCAAAACATGAACAAGAATCATGAAAGGAGGCTCTTGTGGTACAGAACTTTGAGTGGTGGTAACCTTGTTGTCCAAGGTAACAGGGTTTATTGCCACTGTGTATTTTCAGCAAAATAGCAGTGTGGAGGAGGTTGTGAGGAAATTCCTTGTCACCATGATCTGTAGAAACTCTGCAGCCCATACAGCAAGTCCTGTTCACCCATCATCTCTATCCCTGCTGACCAACTACTCCAGCCCATTAATGTCTCAAAGTTAAAATTTTCATCCTCTGCTTAAATCCTTTCATCTCTCAGTTACTTCACATAGATCTACAGCCTGCACTATCAATCTGGTCTTAGATATTTCAAGTTTTTGCTTTCAGCCATCCATGTGAAAATGCCTCTCCTTTTAAATTGCTTCTTAAAACTTATTTCATAGACCAAGCTTTCAGCTCCTTCTCTGGGTTGTTTCATTTTAGTCTGTTTTATTATGGTCAATTCAGACTTATCAAACTTATAAATGGACATTTATTGTTGTGGAATGAAACAGTAGTTACAGAAACTGCAGATATCGACAACTAAATCTGATTTTTTTTAAAAGCTGACTTGATAGTGACCATGAGATAACAAGGTGTAGAGCTGGATGAACACAGCAGGCCAAGCAGCATCAGAGGAG